>NC_056739.1:1230764194-1230894194 GCF_019279795.1 Protopterus annectens
AGCTTGAGTCCCCTGTTTTAGAATGTTGTTTGGAGTTCCATTGTGTTGCATCAGAGTAACTGCAACCATTTGACTACAGAATTTTATGAACCAGTGCTACATGCCTATGAAATCATGGGGTACAAACCAGTGACAATCAACAAATACTTTTTTTTTTTTTTTAAACAAATTAAGTGAAACCTGCAGGTCTCTGAGTGGTTTCTTTTCTTGTGAGTCCACCTTTGCACAAGGCCAGTTTGCATCTACAAACCAAAAAGCAGATACTGTTGGTTGAATAATAAAACAGTGTGATCTCAGTATGTATGTACTGACACAGATCTCTCTATATGTATTGCCTAATCTGAATATATATCTGTGGCAATCTTTTTATTTGGGGAGGAGGTATATCCTAAATAATCAACCTCTTTGTTTTTTTTTAACAGAAATCTGACAGTAATAATCTTTATAGATTCATAGGTAAATACTAGGCTATCAGTCTGCAGACTATTACATAGCTAGTCAATAAGCATAAGTCAGAATCAAGCCCTGCATCTTTTATCTGTGAGGTAAAGACTGTAACCATTATGCCACCCCTCACTTTGAGGTCTTAGATGTCAACTGCTGTGCTGCTGACAGCTTCCTGATAATTTCAGAGTCTGCATCTTTTGTAGCTGAATCACCCACAACAGATTGCTTTGGTCCTTCATATACTATCCAGTAATGATGCATTACAATCAGACTTTAAGATAGCAATAGGACCGGAAACTCCAAGGAAATGTTTCACCATTTCTTGTCTTGATTTGCAGATAGTACACTCTTAACTGATTGCTGTGAATAATCTTCAAGTAAAATGCAGTGTAGAAAGAGCAGAAGGTTTAAATTTTCATCTTTGACAAAGTGGATTCCTTCCATGTTAGTCACCCTACTCAGATATTTAGCTTTTTTCCTGATTCACTTTACTAATCTTTCAGCCTAGACACTTAGCATACAAATTCTAACTTACTTACTGTTTTAATAGGAAATCCGCCAACCTGGTATAGTATCTGAAAAACAGGAAATACATCATACTGTGAATTGCTCGGCCAAGTGGTCTTCCAGTATGTCTTCTTTGAATTCTCTCTCTAATCAACAGTCAACCAAATAAGTGTTTTGTTAATGTTTAAATAGCATTAAAATTGTCTTCTTTTTTTTTTTTTTTTTTTTTTTTTTTTTGAGGGGACTGCTGTTTCCACCTGTCTCTTTCTGTTTCTCTCTCCCTCTCATCAGTGTCAGACCTATGAGACTATGCTCAGCTCCAAATCATGCATTTTAAAACTATTTATATAACATTTGTCACATCCTCAAATCTGTTTTTGCACTTTTTTTAAACAGCAATGTAAGATGTTTAACTACATGTGTTAAATACAGTTTGGAATTATTGCAACATTGCTGTTTGATGTTACAGAAAAAAGTAAGAATAACCTGTATAAACTATTAGCATTCATTTTACATAATTAACAAACAGGGTAGAAGGGAATGTTTGCAGTGATGTACTTAAGCGGGGTTAAGCAGCAATGATAAGGAAATAAGCAACTCCAGACTTTGAAAATAAATAGTCTTTATAACTAGCAACCTTTTATTTACCATTATTGCAAGTGATGAGAATACAGTTTCAGACTATGTATATTTGCACACAATATTTTATAGAGTAGCAAACAGTATATATACATTTTCTTCTGCTGCTGTTTTTTTCCTTTCTTTATTTCATTGGTAACGATAGCTCATCAAAGCTTTCTGCAATTTAGTTTGTTGTTTGGAATGAATACATTTCATTGTTCGCATCTTAAAAGCAGAAATGTAATGTAGCTATGAATCTAAGCTGGAATGAACATTAAGAAATATAATTCTTTCTTCCTTCCATTTGATACTGTGTATGCAAATGTTATTTCATTATCATAGATTATGTCAGCAATCTGCTTCGGCCTGTCTGAATTTATGAATGGAAAAGTGATATAATAACAACCTTCACTGTTCCATTAAGTTAAATGCAACCATGAATTAGGAATAAAAGGAAACCAAGACCAAGGGGAATCTGTTTAAATGGAAAAAAAAATTCCGATTAGCAGTAAATATACTGAAGACTACAGATATTTATATAATGGTTTGTATTATTTTTTGGATTGACCAGAGCTAAAATGATACCTTGCGTATTTACAAACACTTAATGAAGACCCTGTATGACAAGTTTCCAGCTTCAGCATGAGCTGTATGGCAATACATAACCTTTACCATGATATAATTTAAATCTCTTAGATTCAAGATACAGTCGCTAATTACAACTCTTATTTTTTAAGGGAAAATGTTTGCTGCAGCCAGAGAAGTTTGAAAGGGATATTGTTACTAGATGGGGATATTGTGAGAACCATTGCTTTCTCAGCTCTTATGGGACCTATATAAACAATGCCTGACCCCTGAAATAAAACTTAACTGATGTCCTAAATTTTGATGAGCTCATTCAACTGGGACTATGCACGTCTTTTAAAGAGTTACAAATGTTGACCAAAATTCCCATAATATTACAGCATGTGTTATACAGAAGCTAAGCTTAATAACATTTTAAAAATCAGAAGAATTTTATTTTAGATCATTTGCAATGTTTTAGCAATGAAGTGATATGATTCGATTGCAACATTGCAGTTATGTGGGATCCTCAAAGGGATATCTTCTCTGGTACCATCATTTTGAAATTTCAGTTAATATTTTCAGTGAGCCCTCTATTTATAAGTCAGCATACCTAAACTCTAAAATAGAACCATGGCTAATTAAATGTAAATCTGTGGGAATTAAGTCAACTTGCCGAAGACAATTTCTTCAAGTGCCAGCACAATGAAATGCTTACAGTAAAAATGACTTTCACTGAACACTAAACAATGCTTTAGTCACCTCATAATGTAATTCGGGGAGAACCTCCATATTCCCTAACTTATCAATATTGACTCCATGGTCACAAAGCACCGGTGGTAGTGCAAATTCATTTTTTAACATAACTATTTTGCCAAATAATGTGTCTCTGCTATCCCTTCATCAGTTAATAGCTGGTAATATTCTATCTGCAGGATCAACAATGCCACCAAATGATAACAAGGAAAGGTTCTGCAAAAATTTTTGATCTAACACAAGCACCAAGGTAGAGTAGATGTCCTCATCCTGTAGATGACTACAACCAAAAAAGAAAAACTGACATCTAAAAAGCTGTGGGATGAATAAGAAAAAGAGCAAGAATTGTTACAGGCCAGCATGTTACTCATCCTAATAAACTGGGAATCTGAACAAGATATAGAAACAAATGCAGAATCTAAGTTCAGCTTTTTACTCACATCCTTAGTGAACATATTGGCCAAATTACTGAGACTTCTGCTAATGGGTCACAGCCCATGGTCTCTCCAGGACCCTTATCTCCTCCAATACCTCAGCCTTCTCTGATGATTATATTGGCCTATCCTTCAGTCCATCAGTCCCCTCTATCACTAGGAACTTTTTTGATGATGAGTTTAGATCTTACCCTATTAGAATCCATTTAGCTGCTTTTTCTAAATTCTTTATTAGTCAAGAAAATAAACCCTTAGTTACCCTTAACATTTGTAATGTTTTTATTCATGGGATTTATCTTCTTCATCTTCAAATTTAAGACCCACTTTTTCCTTGGGATGTGTGCTTATGATGAAAACTGTGCAGCAGCTTGAAACAGCAGGAATGGTAAATAAAACATAAAACTTATAAACCTTAAAAAGTATATATTAAACTGAAATTTATTTCAAACAACAAACTGATAGCACTTTCTTTTAGAGAGAATTCAGATCCTTCTTCAGACATCAAGAATCAATTTTATTAACAATGAATTTAAACAAAAACTTAATTATATAACCATTTCACTTAGAATTATACAAGCTAAAATCTTAGAATGGTATTCATAGTCCAGCAGTTCTTAGCTATGCAGCGGTTATCAGTGAAAAGCATCACTAGGCTTATATGCAGATAAGCTAAGCACAAGCTGTTTGTGCTGAATAAGGAAAGGTGAAGGCATTTTGAAAAAAAAAACTAAAGGCAAAAGCATAGTACTTTACATTAAGCATTAAGTAAATATGAAGTACTATGTAAAAGTCGTAAACTTCATATAACTTTGTATGCATTTGGACATTGTGGACAGATGTGACTATGCACAGCCATGCTTAACACATTTAAAGCAAGTGATGGATTGAGCACCATTTACTATTAATATTCAAAAGAAAAAAGACTTAATATGCTTTACATGGGGGGTATCCTTATGCGGCACTGTGATGGTTTTATTAAAGAGTAGAATGGGGGAGATAGAAAGAGTAAAAAAAGAGGAGACCTAACAAAGAGGGGAACACAGAAGACAAGCATCAGGAGAGTTGCAGTTGTGCTAGTGTTCAAGAACAAATGGGGCATTGACAAGTGTGGGCAACTGTGGGCAGTACAACACCTGTTACACTGCATGAAAGTTCTGGAGAGGGTGATTGATAAACAAAT
The DNA here is from genome assembly GCF_019279795.1 of Protopterus annectens. NCBI lineage: Eukaryota > Metazoa > Chordata > Ceratodontiformes > Protopteridae > Protopterus > Protopterus annectens. Next base: position 1,230,768,704 of record NC_056739.1, read on the forward strand.
ATGCAGAGTAGTAGAAAGTAATACAGGAGATGAGCAGTTTGGATTCAGATCAGGATGCAGCACAACTGACTCAATATTAGCAGTGAGACAGATACTTGAGAAGAAGCTAGAAATGAGGAAAAAGTCCAAATGGGCATTTCTAGACTTGGAGAAAGCATATGACAACTTTCCAATAAAGCCGACTAGAGCAGTCCTGTGGTGATTCAAAATCCAAGAAACATTGGTAGAATTAGTGTAAGCTATTTACAAGGACCCAATTACTCAAGTATGAATAGTGTTTGGTTTCACAGAGAAGTTCTCAGTGGGGAGTGGATGTGCATCAGGTTTCAGCTCTGAACCCACTGCTGTTCATACTGATGATGGACTACATGAGTAAAAAGGTCGGAGAGGACAGATCAACAAAGCTGCTGTATGCAGATGATGTGGCATTACAGGCAAACTCAGAGCAAGAACTTCAGCAAAGGATTGGGTAAGGGAATGCAAAACTGAAGGCACATGGAATGAAACTGAGTACAGATAAGACAGTTGTAATGGCAGCAAATGGTGGAAATCATAAAAAGCTGAGAACTGAGATAGAAGGGAAAATAATGGAATAGGTTAAGAACTACAAGTATCTGGGAGGGGTGGTTGAAGAGAAGGGAAGTCTGAATGAGGAGGTCAAAACTAGAATCAGAGGGGCTGCAGCCAACTGGCATAGAGTGTCAGGTGTACTGCATGACAGAAAAATGCCAATGAAGCTATAAAGTAAGGTGTACAAAACAGTGGTGCTCTGTGAGAGCTGTTTACAGCAGTACTATACTATATGCAGAATCATATCTCTCAACCTGAAATCATAAAAAATCTGGACAAAGGCACATGAAAAATAGGTACAAATCTGTACTCTGATTAACATAGAATTTGCATACATAATTATGTAACCCTGCCCACTGTGGTAAAATTGTGGGATACCAACTTTTAAACACAAATTGAAGAACAGACAAAATATACAGAAGAGTGTTTTATTTAAATTAATATTTGAAATTGTATCAAACTTTGAACTTGTGCAAACTGCAAAACTAAAATACAATTTTCTTTTATAAAAATAAAATTAACTGCTTCAGCCTTCTACAGCCAGAAAATAAATCAGCTGGATTTAAACAGAGGAAATCAGCAGATAGATTTACAGCCTGAGTGTTTTTTGGCAAATGCAATCAGTTCTTTCAAAGCAGAGAAGTGTAGCAATTAAGAATTCAAATAATTGTAATAATATATGGATTTAGCTAACACTAGGAATACATTCAATATCATTTCTACAAAGATCATCATTATGAAACAATACTGCAGAACTAACCGTACCAAACATTACCTTTGAAACACTTACATCTAGGCTCCTGAACTAACATTGCCTTTAGCCGTTTTTTAAAAATGATCATTTACAAATAAAGTGCCTGTTGCCCTTGAATAATAAATTGCCTATGTTACATTAAAAATGATAAGCTAGTAATATTGCAATAGGGAATGGATGGCAAACTGATAACAGGTTCATAGTTACTAGGTATCTCCGCCAAAGAATTCTCAGGACTGCAGCATCCACCCCCTTTAAAAGTACAACACAGTACAATATCAGCAATCCATCTACATATTGCAGGAATACAACCCACAGCCTTCCACATCAAAAACAAGTATACTACCTGTTGGACTACTAACAACACAAACAGACATGGCATAAGCAGCACCAAACTTCTCTCCCCTGAAGAACTATGCAGCACAAGAAATCTGGAAAAAGCCAAAATTTATTGGGGGGGGAGCAAAGGCCCCAAACCAGGGACACATTTTAAACATTGCTTGTATAATTGTAGAAAGATGCTAGAATAAAACATTGTATGTTACCATGTGTTTCCTGAAAGATAGGAAAACTGAAACCTAGATGGCTATCATTATTTAGTGAATTCAGTTCTCACTGGTTTGCCAGAAGACCACAAATTTTAAGAGGAACAGACCAAAAATATGAGAACTATGAACTTAACTCCTTGAATCACAAGTGGTGGTATGGGTAGAGAATTTAGGCTCTTGTTCTCTGCACATATGGTACAGGGTTTAAGTCTAGGTAACTCTAACCAGCAGTTATATCTAAATGGGGCATTTTATATACACACACACACACACACACACACACACACACACACACACACACACACACACACACACACACACACCTAATAGTACACGCAGTGGAAACCAGCATCAATCACTCTACTCACTTGTCTAATAAAATCAATCAGTGCAGCAAAACTACTAGCTATGGAAACCAGCACACAAGACAACATGAAATACATTAAGACCAGTATGGTCCCAATTGTCACAAACAGGAGAATATCAGGGGTATAGCCAGGAATCAAAAAGGAAGAGTTTTAATTGATCTTTGAAGATATGTGCAGAGGGGGAAATTGAGTTCCAGGATTTTGAGATACAATTGGAGTAAGGAGCATTTTCTACTTTGTTGTGAGCTTTGTGAATTGAGAGCAGTTGTGAATTGAGAGCAGATGTTTGTCAGTAGAGCAGACATATCTTTTGGCAGATTGGAGTTGTAGTATACCACTTAGGGCAGGGAAATTTTCAGGGTGAGAGACTAATCTATATACAAATTGAAGATGACAGTAGGTGAGGAGGTGAGGTAGCTCATGCCAATTCAGGTGTCAAAAGGCAATATAGCGATGTGTGGAATATGATTTGTTGTAAGCAAATTTGATTTCTTTATTATAGCATTGCTATAGTTTAGTTCTCAGGACAGATTGGAGGTTATTGAAAATAGGAGTGGCATACAGAAGTGTAGGCATCAGGTAAATGGATGATAACGTTATACAGCTGCTTTCAGTCAGATATTGTTGGCTCTGTATAGCAGAACTAACTTCTGATGTCTTTTTTTTATTGCATATTGAATGTGAAGATTGAACATCATCATGTCATCTACTATAACTCCTAGTAATTTAGTATTGGAGACTACCTCAATATCTGTGTTATCTGCAAAGGTGATTTGAAAGTTAGCTCTGCATTTGGTATGAGACTTAGGAGTGAAAAGAAGTTCTGTCTTTTTTTTGTGTATTATTAGGTCTGATTTTGCTAGCTGTTTTTCTATTGAGGAGAATGACTCTTGTGTGAGAATGAGTCTTGTGTGAGAATGAGTCTTGTGTGAGAATGACTCTTGTGTGAGAATGACTCTTGTGTGAGAATGAGTCTTGTGTGAGAATGAGTCTTGTGTGAGAATGACTCTTGTGTGAGAATGCGTCTTGTGTGAGAATGACTCTTGTGTGAGAATGACTCTTGTGTGAGAATGAGTCTTGTGTGAGCTGCTGGAGAAGAATGGGATTGTAGGTAGAGCAGATACGGTTTGCATCATTGTCATACTGAATTAGTTTGGCATGTTTTGAGGCAATGTGTAAATTATTCATAAATATATTAAATAGGAGGGTCATAGTATGGAGCCTTGATGGGTACTGGCAGAGACTGATAAAAAGGTTGAGATATAAGATTGCATTTAACAGCCTGAGATCTGTTGGGTAGCTGAGGAAGCAGGAGACACTAGAGTAGAACAGATCAATGGAGGCTAGCTGATGCAGCAATTTATTATGAGACACAGTGTCAAAGGCTTTATACCGGTCCAAGAAGAAGGCGGATGCAATATTACCTGTATTCTGGCTATGATTAATACTTTTAGAAAAATCTATTACTGCAGTAGTAGTACTGCAGTTTGTTCTAAAGCCATGCCGAGTAAAGAAGAGAAAGTTATTGGTAAGAATATGAATTACTAGAAATGTTTCTGTTTATTCTGTCATATAATTGGGGAGAATAAGCCTAATCTCTTAGTTCATAGTAGCTGTTGCACTGACTCAGCATCAAATAGCTTTGTTGCCATCAGATTACTAATTAGAGATAAACGCTGGGATTCATAGACAAGTACTACATAAATGTTGGCACTAATGTATCATTGTGCAAAGCATCAGAGAACTAATGATAGAATTAGCAGTCAGGAGATACTGCCTGAATGCTGTGCAAAGAGCAGCATTAGAAAACAGGGGTACAGCAGTAACAGAAGAGTGGTGCTACCTATACAACCATATGGTAGGAGGAGTGTTTGAATACTGGGAATGGCTGATGGGAAACAGGGCAGAGCTAAGATGTGATACTTGCCTGTGTCAGTCAGTTTCACCATACACAATGCAGCAGGATGGAAGTGCAGCTAGCTACTGAGAATGGCAGCATAGCTTAGCCCAGTGACCAGCAGTTAGATGATTATGCCTTTGAACAAAAAAGTGGCAACATTATAAATGGGGAGGAAGTGGGGTATATTGGAAAGGAGGAAAGGAGAATATTATGGGAAAATGTATTTTTTTTTGTAATTTCAAAAAATGAATGTTAGGTGGGAAAGATACAGGCAGAATGCTGTGAGTGAGACAGACTGAGAAAGGCAGGTAGGAAGGGCATGCAGACAAATATGGAACAGAGACCTAGACAAACGGAGAGAATACATGCACAAAAGGTGGAGAGAGGACAAAGGGACAGCACATACCTACATATGGTGGATAACTTGTGAATGGGAGTGTTGGAGAATGATCAGTGAAAGAGGAATTTCACATAAGAGTCGGAACAGGATATGGTGGACTCCTGGGTAGATGAGGTTTCAGGCTGACTGCTCCAGTGGACCCCATATGGGTAGGGCCTTACAGCCACATGGCCCAAACAGCAATACCAGAAAGCACTCATGACAGACATCCAGCTGCCAGAAGACCTTGTCAATGAACCGCCTCTGAAGTACATTCCAGAATACATGCAAACCCTTCTGGTCCACCTTCAGGAGAGGAGTTTTCACCACCCTTCCTGAGAGCTAGACACTGAGAGGACCAGTGACTCCTCCAAATCACCACCAGCAGAAAGACTGTCATGTCTCTCTTGAAAGATAAACCTTAGCAGGCAGTGACAACCTGAAGTCAGATACAGTGACTGGCAGAGACTGAGGGGTTAGTGTGGCCCCTGCTTAAAAACCTTGTGCAGGAAGAACAAGAAAATCATGCTGCCACTGGCATACCATGCTAGATATCTGATTTTACCACTACCAAAGATAGCCATGACCTCTCATTAGGTCCACTCAAGAAACACTATGGTATCTCTGTGTGCACAGATGCATGTTTGGGAATTATTTGTCATGTGACATAGCACCATATCATGGCAATACACACATACACATACCATCTGCACAGATATGTAGGTCACATACTTCATGTTAAATATGATGCGCATGTCTTGCACTGATAATTATGGCTAGTGCATTACACACAGAAATGCACAGACACTGACAGCATCTGTCGTCATTAGCATAACCACTAACTGCCTGCTGTCAAGTGCTATACAGAGTGCCACCTCCATCTTCCACAACACCACTTACAACCATATGAGTAAGATATAGAGAAATTTGAGAACAATATATGTAAATGTGGAAGATTACAGAGTCAGCTAAGGAGTCCTGTCTTGTAAAGTACCTCATCTAGATCTACAAAACTTTGGGGGCTGTCAAAAAGAGTGTGGCTCATGGGAACCCAACACACTGGCATGTCACATTAATTTCTGGCTGGTGTGGAGAGATTTACACTGTGAAGATAGGAGATTTTGGGGATTACATGGCAAAAGTGAGGTGGGGTCTAGGACCTTTTTAGGCATGGATATTTTACCAAAATGGAGAGAGGCAATGTATAATTCTAACTGCAGCTGTTAATCAGGTCCATAAAGAGGGAAAGGCCATGACCATATTCATGTACATGTCATAGCGTAGTATACACATGCACTCAATAGCATGTTTTATCATACACCCACTGATTGACATGTTATGTCCTCATATCAGTAACCCTCCATCATACCTCTTGTAGCTACCAGGATACCATTTGGCAGGGACTGAATCAGGATATGAATGATCTGGGTAGCAATACTATCTTTCTGTAACAGGTACTTTGGAGGATTGCTGATATGGTATTTCAAACAAAAAGGCATCCCTAATGTAAAATACTATTTACAAATAAACAGATGTCTTCAGACAAGAAGTAACTTTTCGAGTCCTACTTTCATTTTAACCACCTTTCTGTTTTGTGACACTGCAAAGGATCTTTCCACCACTACACTGCTAGTGTCTTTCTTCTTTAAGCCATGAGTTTTTAGACTGCTGATATTTTTCACAGAGACATTCATTTGTATAGGGATACTTATCATTCTGTATCACAACTGATCAAATGCAATCCTAGGCTCATAAATGTACAGGTCATGAAATGTTTCTAGTTATCTGCTGTACTAAGCGATCACAATTATGGGAGCTATTCTGCCACTCTTGCAGAGTATTTCTAATTTCCCCCAAAGTTGTGTGACTGTGTAATTAATTTCCACCAAAACTGTGTGACTGTGTAAGGCGGGGGGGGGGGGTGAAACCTCCCTCATGGAGGATTGCAAGGAGGATTGCCCTTTAAAAATTTTATTTTTTTAGTTTTTTCTTTATAATACAAATGTTATCCTCAGGTTTGGTGGATATGTATTTTGAAGAGTTTTACTTAATTACTGTTGGCAGACTATTTTAGCAATATGACAAACATTTCAAAGTTTTGATAATTCAGATGTCTGTCATACACTTACATGGATTTATATTAGATTATGAAGTGTTCAGAAAGTAGACTGAGGAAAAGGGCAAATTCCCTGATCCTTACTGTACCAAAGTCTCAATACAACCACCTCAAGTTTTCTGAAAGTCGATGATATGATCTCGACCATATGATGTTCAACTTTCCAAACTCTCAATAATCTAATATCTATGTGCATGTGAACACATATACATATATATATATATATATATATATATATATATATATATATATATATATATAGATATAGATATACACACACACACACACACACACACACACACACACACACACACACACACACACACTCACACACACACACATATATATATATATATGAAATATTTGCACATACTGCAACCAAAATGAATGATCCTCAACTTTTAGTAGTACTTAATTTTCTACATTTATTATTTCTCCATATTTTAATATATATTGAATCTTTTGGCCTCTTGGATTAAAAGGAGATGGGATGTTCAGTAAAAACATTAGTCACCATGGCATTGCTGGTCAAAATTTCCCAGTTATTCCATAATACATTCTTTATTTGTACATCAGCTACAGTGAATTTAATACTGATCTCAGTGCCACCATTTTTACTTTCAAGTTATCTGTTGAAATAAGTTTAGAACTGCAAATGTCATTTCTAACTTCTTTAATGGCTATTATTATTATTATTATTATTATGTCAATAGCTTGCTTAAGGTCTGAAACATGTAATTCAATTCATGCAGACTGGAATTAAAGCCATTGTCATTGCTTCTTATAATTTCATTTACTTGGGATGAGCTCTACTAAAATGTAAGAAACAATTGCTGATACATTCATTCCTCTATAACTTGCAACAAAAAATAGAAACATCTTTTGCTTTATAAATTGCAACATCCAAAAAGGAAATCATGTCAGCAACATCACAATTAACTCTGAATCCTAAATAACCAGTGCTACTATTAATATACATAGAAATTCCACTAGTAAATCAACACCACCACTCCGCTACACAATCATCTCATCTATAAAACACAAATAATATTGTATTACTAAGATGCACTGTTATACATGAATTTATTTTCCCCATCTGCTGTGAATAAACGTACAAATTTGGGAGCCATCACTGCTCCCACAGCAATCCCTATTATTTGTTTAAAATAATGACCATGAAATTAAAATCTAATACTAATAGTAATGGCTGTTCAACTATCATCAAATATAAATCTGATAAACAACTCAGTCTATTAATAAGATGAATGACATTCTTAGTCACGTTTGTATTGTGAGATGACTGTATATAAAGATGTTTTATCTTGTTTAACTAATATTGAATTTTCATCATAGTAGCATTGCTTCAATTTCATTAAAAAATCAAAAATATCCTTCACATATGAACATATATTCTGTAAAATGGGATATAAGATCATCTCCAATGCCATGGCTATAGGATCAGTTTTTGAACCTCTGGTTATAATATACCTGATGTTGGGTACCTGCTATGTGCTGCCTTTGAGCTGGAGTAGTTGAATCTTCCTTTTTTGCCAAGTAGCTAAGCTCATGCTAACTAGAGAATGTACAGTGGTAGCAGAGTCCCCCATTAGTTAGTCACTTCTTTCCTCTCATATTGGTGTCACTAGTGAACAAGAGAGGTCTCTATCTCTTGTGCCAATAGGAAAGATCACTGTACTCTACATCAGCCTATAAAAGTTCAGCTGAATCTATCCCATTTGAGAAAGTCTAATATGCAGACAGAAATAAAATCAACTTACCTTCTGCAGCACGCTTGCTATCATGACTTGGTACAATAAATTTTATTAAATTAGTTTAAAAGGATTATCAGCGGTAAATGCACTTTGGGTGAATAATCATTCTGGACACTCACTGGTCAGAGCATTATTTTATTAGTCAAAGAAGCATTGAGCTTTACACTGGCATTTGTTTTTCTGGTACTAATTTACTAACCTGATTCAATAGACACAATTACTGAGTAACATATCTAATTATAATCACATATACTGAAACCAACCAGAAAGATGAATCCACTGTTCCCACTGTAAATTGCATAATCAAATAACATGAAAGCAAATAATTAGATTCAACAGAAATTTGCAAGGGCAAGAAAATTAGATGCTCATTTCTTATGGTGTTGGTAATGGAAGATGATATGGAAGCAAAGTCATTAAAACTGATCATTTGTTTCATAAAGATTGTTAATCTGTGAATATTATTTCTAGCATTAGGATACAGAGTGCTTGCATTAAAAAAAAAATTTCTGTAATGATTCTGGCCAAAAAATAATTCAAGATCAAACAAAAGGATTCCAGGGTAATAACAAAAACACTAGTTTTATGAATCAGGGCAACCCCCTCAGTACTCGGTAGTTTCTTTACCTTTGCTGATATCACCAAGTAGCTCCCATTACATTGGATTTAAATACAGTTCCTCTACAAGCTTTGGGTGCAAAATATGGTAGCAGGTCACATTGTCCCTCTTGTCAAGAATGGATAACTGACCAATCCATTAGCTTCAACAATACCATCACCAAAGTTAAGGATTAATTTGTTCAGAGGGGTATAGATAATCTACTGCTTTTATGTATAAATCAGTGTAGGTTTGTAAAGGATAAGTAATGCAAATTGAATTGGTTATATTCTTAATAGATCATGACAGCCTTGTATTTGGAGTCTCCTATGTATATAATCCTGTCATAGATCTTGCCAATACATTTGCCATTATTCCCTGCTAGAGATTATGAACAAGACCCAATAAGCTTGGCGCTAATGTTTATGCCTGCAGAGTTTCTGGATGAATGCAAACTAAGGAACATTATCCACTCCATCTAGAGTGTTGATTCTCCTTACAGGTTTGGACACCACCTTCAATTACTGTGAATACAATGATTTGGGGATAAATATAAATAAATGCTGCATTGCCACTTTCTGGAAGTAAGTAGACAGTGCCACTTACCATCTTTAGGAAATACCACTGAAGAGAAACTCTGTTGCATAAGACTAGTTGTTCTAGCAATGCCATTGTCCATCTGAACACTCAACACTGCACGTCTGACTAGTCATGGAAGGCAATGTGGCTGTCTGCATTTTCCAGGAAAAACACCTCACTCAATTAGAGAGAGGGATCATGATGATTCTTCTCCAAATAAAATTTGGGATTTGATAAAGTGTTACTCAAATGGATGGAAAGAGTTGTCCTTCTTTCTGGTGTTATACCAGCTCCTGCAGGAGTAGTGAGTATCTGAGTTTGTGGGCCATGACAGACCTTCTTCTTTTCAAGAGCATCTGCTTTAGAAGCAGGGTGAACGGGTTCCTATTAGATTGGTCGAACTTGAAAAGATGAAAAGGCAAAATAACGAAGCGGCATATAAGCGAATTCTTTCCCTGGGAAAGAAATCACTTGGCGTGTCCGTTACTTTGCTGTTTTCATCACTGTAGTGCGATCTCTGAGTTGGTATATTTAAGTAGGGTGTGGGGGGGGTACAGCCCCCTACGTCAGGCAGGGGGTGTGGGGGGCAAAGCCCACCACTTTATGTTATGTTGTAAGTGTTTTTTTTTTTTTTTTCTAACAGCGATTTTTTTCCCTTGGAAAAAAATCGCTGTTCTAAGTGTTCGAGTTTGTAAGCTTTTACTTACATGGGGTCGATAAATCATCATTCACTTTTCTAAGCATTCAATGATTTAATATAGACCCAGGTGAACACGTGCACACATATAATCTGCTTTAGAGGCAGGGTGAACACGTGCATACATATAATCTGCTTTAGAGGCAGGGTGAACACGTGCACACATATAATCTGCTTTAGAGGCAGGGTGAACATGTGCACACATATAATCTGCTTTACAGGCAAGGTGAACACGTGCAGGCATATAATCTGCTTTAGAGGCAGGGTGAACACGTGTACACATATAATTTGCTTTAGAGGCAGGGTGAACATGTGCATACATATAATCTGCTTTAGAGGCAGAGTGAACACGTGCACACATACAATATGCTTTAGAGGCAGGGTGAACACGTGCACACATATAATATGCTTTAGAGGCAGTGTGAACTCGTGCACACATATAATATGCTTTAGAGGCAGGGTGAACACGTGCACACATATAATATACTTTAGAGGCAGGGTGAACACGTGCACACATGTAGTCAACTTTGTGATCGCCATTAACAACAAGTAAAGTGATAGGTTTATAACAGAATCTTTTGCATGGAATAAGGTTCCCTTCAATTGGAAGAGTTAGAGTCTTCCTGCACATTTCAAAGAGCCCCCAGCAAATAAATGGGCTCAGACAAATGCCATAATAAGACAATGGCCATTCTAAAAGGCAATAGGCCTTAAGCTTACAGACCTATGAACTTACAGACTTTCAGTTCAATTTCCTAGTTACTGCCTTTTCTATTGATATTTACCTAGTCACTGTTACTGATTCTACAGTTCCTTTATTTTTTTCTTGTTTTGAAAATGGTATTTTATGCTAAGTGGGGTCTTACGGTCTTACTCCATGGCATTTTGGTATGTTTCACGTGAGCAAAGCGTAAACAAGCAGAGCTAGTTTCAGAACTTTTCAGTCCAGTGATGAAACACCCACAGCAGTTTTGCTTCTGAAGTACCATGAAATGAGTTAAAACCAATGAAGATATATGAGGCAAAATCCCTACATATGTAAAGTCACAAACAATGTTCAGCATTTTTGACAGGAGGCTGTGGGCATAATCCTACATGGATATCTCTAGATTTTCTATATGAAACTGTGCTAAGCTGTGCTAATCGCTACTAGCCCACAGGTTACCCAAACTGTTTCAAGGTTCTTCTAATTCACTATAAAGAGTGTCCTTATATGGACACCCTTGTTGGGCTTTTTTTAAGTTTGGAAAGGGGAAAGACAGGACAAAAATGGGGAGAGAGACAGAGAGAAGACAAGGGAAGTGCAGAAGGAAAACTTTAAGAGGACTGTGTTATAGGAAGTGGTATAGGAGGGAGCACTAGGCTTCTGTGGGGGATAGACCATTTTTTCCATTTTTAAGAGTGAAGCTGGAGAAGGAGCAATGGTGGAGAATGTTAGGGGAGATTCAACGAACACACAAACATCAATGGCAGACAAAGAGAGGAACATTGGGATAGACTGATGTTGACAGTGACAAGACATATAGAAGGCAGACACACAGACAAAAAGGGAGAAAGAGGAAAGCCATGACACAGCTACTAGCCTGCTCTGGAGGATCTTAGTTATCTTTCATCTGTGATAGACCTCGAGAGGGCTCCAATGGTGTGGGGTTGCAGGCCTCCCTTGGTTCTATGGATGAAGGTAACCTGGTCAGCAAGTCTTGAACCCACTGGAGGACAGATTAGATTGGGAGGCAGATGCCCCTCCAGAAGCCATTTAACAGCTGTCTTAACTAAGCCGTAAAGCTCATGGCCTTGTCAGGCTACCTTGTAATGGGGTATCCATAGGGGTGTTTCCTCCATCACCCTGTGAAGATGTCCCCGGACAGGCAGGGGGAGCGGATGAGCATTCACTCACCTGGGAGACATGTGGCTGAACTGCCCTGGGCATATCTGAACCTGAAGAAAAGAATTGCATAAAATGGAGAGAGAAAGAAACAGAAATGAAGACAGGAAATGGATTCATATGTGCTTTGAAGCACTCACATTTTATTTAATAAAAAAAGTAACTGTTTATTTATTTAGTTAATCAGAAATTATTAGAAATATATCTGTACAGACACATGCAACAACTGGAATGGCAACAGAGATACCTTATTAAAAGGATACAAGGCCTAAACAACATGTCCTACATGGACCAACTTAGTGCTTTGTCACAATACTCAGTATCCTACAGACTGCTAAGAGGTGACCTGTGTCTGGCATACAAGGCATCCTCTGACCTATTATTGTTGATTACTGGTGGATTTACTGCACATCAACAAGTCAAATGGCACCAGAAATACTTGGTCTAGGGATGTAAACCTCTTCCGCATCACCAACAGAATGTTATGGAGGGACAGGTATACTTTGCAGAGGTTACCACTGCTATGGAACAGACTTCCAGTCCACAAAAAACAAACTTCATCCCTGTCTATTTTCAAGCACAACTTAGATCTATGGATGGGAAACAGAAGGTTTATCCCAGGACTATCCCCTGTACTACTAAATGGACAGATGCAGATCTAGATGCTTTATCCCATTCATGGTTCCCTTCAAATTATCTATATTATGATCCTAGTTATTCTCATTAGGGGTAATACATAATTATTGACCATGGAATGGGTAAGGCCAATCTATAACCAAATGAGAGTTTGAGCAATAAAAGGGAAATTGGCTTGGCTTAAAATGGCTGCAAAGCCAGCTATCCTAGTACTTAGCTGTGAACCTATTAACCTGTTACTATTCAGTCATGTTACATATTTTGAAAATAGTAATGGAATTACTGAATTTTGCAAACTACTTATTGATGGTACTTGTTATTACTGCTTCTTGTTTGATATGAATTAATAACTGCTTTAAACTGTGAGATACCATAACCAGTCTCAAATGAAGAACTGCGGCTCTGAATACTGAATGGTAAAACCTATGGTTTTATGCATGTAGTATTAACTGAAGATCACACTATGATAATTTGTCAAAATTAAATGTGTTACTGCATTACTGGATGGTACCGCTTTTCAAAAGTGTGTGTGTATGTGTGTGTCTACTGTGTGTGTGTGTGTGTGTGTGTGTGTGTGTGTGTGTGTGTGTGTGTGTGTGTGTGTGTGTGTGTGTGTGTGTGTCTATATATATATATATATATATATATATATATATATACACACACACACACACAGAGAAAGATATATTCCTTAAAGGAAGCCTCCACCCTCTCCTACAGTTTAACTGAATCCTTATGTAGTTTTTCTCCCTACAGTCTGGTTCAGGTATTGTGTAGGTACCAGAAACAAGCTTGTACTTTTTAAAACTTTCATTTCCTTGCCTTGGAAGCAAAAGAAGGGAAGGCCCACCTACTTTGTTTTAAGCTTGGTACACAAATACACAGTAAGATCTCCCACTGACTTTGAGTCAGTCCTTACAGCAGTAGAGTGTGTGAGCATTTTCCAGTCCATAAGGGAAATGTGACTATTGATGGCAACCATAATATACAGCTGAATTTATTTTAGCATATGTTCGCCATGTGCCCTTGCATTAAAACACCAAGAAACAGAAATCAGAAGTACTTTAACTCTGTTTAAATACATGTCTGTGTCCATCTTTGTGTGTGTGTGTGTGTGTGTGTGTGTGTGTGTGTGTGTGTGTGTGTGTGTGTGTGCACTATCTTCTCTCTCTCTCTCTGTACATATATATATATATATATATATATATATATATATATATATATATATATATATATATACATACATACATACATACATATATATATATATATATATATATATATATATATATATATATATATATATATATATACATACATACATACATATATAGAGAGAGATAGTGTGAGTGTACGTACATAGGTGCTTATATTGATAAATGTGCGTGTATATCATCCTAATCAACCTGCTTTTTCCTACTTTATACATGTCCCAAATCTTTCTCACCATACTAGTTATTTAAGGTCCACTGTAATGATTGCTCCATTCCAAAATTTGTAGGTTTAGTATGTTTTCATACTATCTTAGGACAACAGAAGTGATGCAAATATAATTATACCCCCCGTCCTTTTTCTTTTGTGAAGACATAAAACATTCACTTGCTTATTCCTTGTCACTCAGTAACATCTTACAGCGCTGTTGTACAATATGAGTGCATACAGTTCATTATTTATAATAAAGTTAACTTAGCAGAGTTAAGCATTATTAATGTATACATTCGAGTAAATGTTGTTTAGTGTTTTACTTATTCACTGTCATACCTTGGCTATGTGTTTTACATGCAATCTTTGTCAAATATCTTTATGGCTGTATTTGTTTTCTTTGTATTGCTAAGCACATTTATTACTTTTTGTTATCTTTGCCAATGTAGCCCCAGTTGTGGCTGAAAAGGATTCTGCGACCAGTTTACTTTCAAAGTTAACAAAGTATAAATCAATACAAAATAGAAAAAAAGGGGTTGAACATGACAGAAATAATTAAGGAACTAGTAAAGCACATTTTAATTAAGCATCATTCATAAGAGAGAAAAACCTTCCCACTGAAGGCATTGGGAAGTAGCAGACAGACTTCCTTTGTAATGTCTTCCAGTGGTAGTTGTCACTTATACATGATACAGCAAGGATCATTTACTGCAGTGAGAGTTTTCACACCTCAGAATAAGAGTGTGGAGAAGTTCTGTCAATTCCTTTAGAACTACAAAAGAATGCCTTTGCAAAAGCTTGTTATTTACCTGCTTTCTTTTGCCGAAAGCAGCTAACAGCTATTCATAGCATAGAACAAGCTCCGGCAAACACATAGTCTCACTCAAGGAAACATAGAAGCAGTTCCATTACAAAAAGTGTGTTAGATGACAGTGCTTCACACTCCTGCCAGCCCATCTTAATGGCATGAGAAAACACATAACTTCCTTATGTCTATCATGACTCATATAAAGAGGACTTGAAATGTATTTTGGGAAGAAGAAATGAAAGCAAGAAAACAAGATCATGTTACCAAGAAAGGCCTCATCAGCCACTATTTTGCGAGAAGCATATTAAAATTGTAAAAGAAGCACTTGGAGTGATTTTGAGATATTAAAATACGTCAGAAAACAAAGATACAATGAATTTTTTTTAGTTCTAAGGTGGAGTTTTCTTTAAATATTTGTCATAATTACGAGCATGAGTGTGCTGTTCCAGGTGGGCCATTCTCCACTGGTGCTGTTTTTAGTTATACCACATCTCTTGAGATATGTGAAAAATATGACAATAAAGCTACTTACTCAGCCCATGTGTGTGCTTTATGGCTAAAAGATATTCATCGTTTTCTGTTTGCCTTTTCTTTATTAATAAAGGTCATAATTGATGTAAACACCTCCCATCACTTCCAAACTTCATTTTCTGAAACAGTCCACTGTCTTTCTCTGCAAATATGCAACATGTTACTATATAAATGTGTGACCAGGCCTGGTCACACATATTACTGTGTAAATATGTGACCAGGCCTTGGGGAAATATTTCTTGCAAAATTATTGCAAAGTTGAGGACAAACATCCTGAAAATGCTGTTGAAGTGTATGCCTTTGTTTTAGGAAGAATATGATGTTCAACTTCAAATAAATTGCTGTAGACAGTACTGAAAATTCCTGAGGTGATACATTCATAGACACTTTAGTGTCTTTGGAGGGGTAGGTTGATAATTCATTTACTGATCTGCTTCTGAGAGGTACTTTGTCTTGGCAACCTCAGCAGACAGTTTCAGGAAGGCCTCATTCCTGCTGCTGTTGCTAACTTGCAAACAATTAAAATGTGACCAGTCTAAGGTACAAGATATTAGTCATGTAGAGGCACACGATATTCAGCTCTGCATGCTTGTCTCTTTATATATGCTATGGCAATGATATCTTCATTATTAATTCTGTATATTGTTCAGCATGACTTAAAGCATTGCAGTTTGCATTGCAAACATATTCAACTTCTTACTGTACAGATAATTTCTTCACACACACACACACACACACACACACACACACACACACACACACACACACACACACACACACACACACACACACACACACTCTCCATACATTTGGTACAGTGCCTTGGTATATGCAGACATTTATGAAGGAGAAGAAAGTTTTGGAAGTTAAAAAAAAAAACATTTCCAACAGCAATTTGCATGTTGTTGCATCATAATGGTAACACATTCTACAATTGCAATTGAATCCTTAAATTTTATGAGCCTATTAATACAGAACAATTATTATCATCATTACAATGAAGCTGTCTACAGCAGAGTGAGACTCAGAGACAGTAGCCATACAATCTTTTTACAACAGCCATGAACCATTGCTTTGATACTGCCTTGCCTAATGGATGAAAAATGAATTTTGCTTTATACATACACATATACATACAAACATACATACACAAATTTGAACACAAACATACACACGTGTGTTTATACAAAAAAGAAATTTACACAAATACATGCATTTGTGTATATAAGCTGGTTTTGTCATCTACATTTATCTATACATATACACACATTATACAGATAGATGGATAGATAGATAGATAGATAGATAGATAGATAGATAGATAGATAGATAGATAGATAAGTAGATAGATAGATATAATATTAACCCAAATAAACAGAACCAAATGCAGAAATAGCAAGATAAATATTGATAAGTATACATTAATATAATATAATATGATATAATATAATATAATATAATATAATATAATATAATATAATATAATATAATATAAAAGAAACATATTTATTTGTTTATTTGCAATTTATCTGGGTTGGTGAGCTGGTGTACTGACCCTTTTCAACCACAAAATAGTTGCAATAGTTATTTAACAAATGAACAATAATTAGCAGCAGTAATACTGGAATATTAATAAATGTGAGGAGACCAACTTTATTTAACTCAAAATAACTAATAAATATTTGTAAAAGTAGTACTTAAATACAATTGGTGAGCAGTAAAGGATTAGTCAAATTCTACTCTGTTAGCCTGTCTCAAAAAATCAAGTACAGTCTCTTTGTGTAGGTGGTCACTACAGCAACTCTGAAGGATTCTAGAGTGTGGTTGGATTTTACTTGACCAGGAAGGTTATTCCTTGTGTTAGTGTCCATATTTGAGAAGGATCTTTCACTTATTACATTCTAGAACCTTAATCTAGAAAGTGCTATACTTTCATTCAGTGAACTTCTTAGGGGATAGGTAACAGCTGTCATTAGAAGCAGACTTTTTATTTGGAGCAATAATCATTTCTGAGGACTTCATAGATGAATGCAGCTTGGTGAGAGAAACCTCTTGCAGTTACAAGGAGCCAGTTCATCTGTTTTAGCTGGTCACAATGATGCTAGAAGTGCAAATCAGAATATTTTGTTTTCAGTGGTTTGTAGTTTTTGAGTATTTTGGCCCAGGTGTAAGCAGAGTAATGACAAAACCTATTCTAGTTTTGATACGAATATGCTTTTAGTGATGGTTAGATATGCTTTGCAATATAGGAGATGAGATATATGCTAGCAAAGCTTCACTTGTGTTAGAACCTTAGTGGTAATATTTTTGGTATGGAGAGAGAACTGACTGTAGAATCAAGAGTCTGGCCAAGGTCCTTTTGTTGAGAGTCTTTTGGTATACCACTTCCATTATCTTTCTAAAGCAGAATGGAGAGCAGGAATCTAGTTTCTTAGCAGTGGAAAATAGCATCAAAATGGTTTTAGATGCATTTGGTAAGAGTTTGCTATTGTATAGCCAGGGGATTCATTGTAGTTTCTGCTGTACTGATCCCTGAGGGACTGGCCTCTTTGTAGAGGTGGACTCCCCAGTTTTAACTATATATTCTAACCCCAGGATCGCACTACTGCCAACCTGCTTCAGTCCACCACCTTAAGCATTGTTGGGCTCCATTCTTCCACAGAGTCTATGAAAAGTGTGAATGAACAAAAGCAGCATATTACACGTAGGTACAACCAGAAATTATTTGAAAAAGGCACATAGTAGGTACTTTAGTGCCAGATGTTGAACGTTAGCTTGTGTTTACCGGTAAGACATAACATTTTACAGAATCATCTGATTAGTCAAAAAACTGCTTTAGAATGTCTAAGGTCCATTTCTCATCTCTGTCTACACGGGACAATGGCTCACAGCAGACAATGGTCTATGGTAAGGATAATGACCAGGATGAGACTACAGACCACCTCAATACCATTAAGCACTGATATACATGAAGTACTATTTAATGTACTGGTTTCCACACACACACACACACACACACACACACACACACACACACACACACACACACACACACACACACATACACACACACACACACACACACACACACATACACAAACATGGTAAAACATACTACATGCTACTAGTGCAGCAGACAAGTATATAACAAAGGTAGTATTAGTACCCAGACTTAAACACCCAACTCAGAATTAGTGCTTAAATGGGATTATCGCTCTTTCCCTTCTTTTTAACGCACTAGCATGCATGCATGATCCATATTTTCTTAAACTGTCATACAAGAGAGGATGTGTGAGTTTGTCACAGTATGTGATTGCAGACTAAAATACTGCAACACCAGCAACAAGACACAAGGTCTGAATAGAGAGATGATGAAATCAACAAGAAAAGGAAAGCAGTATTGCTGGAACTGAATTCTTTCTCAAGTCATAGGTTCATAGGTTCATAGGTTTATACTAGGCTATCTGCCCTAAGGCATTTATAAGCCTAGCCCAAAGTTTTGTGGCTTACGCCACCCCTTATGTTAAAAAATACTGTGCCCATTAGTTTGTTGTGCCTCTGTCCAGCAGTGACACAGAGATGATTCCCGGGGTAAACCTACGATCTCCCATCCACCTGTCAAGATTTTTCTTGAACAGAGCCAGCGAGGTGCTCTGCCTCACATGGACCGGGATTTTATTCCACAGCATAGGGAGTCTCTAGGTGACAAATCTATCCCTCCAGCATGTCCTATTTATATCCGTGCTAAGGTTTAAGTCGCTTGCTCTAGTGGATCTGGTAGATTTGGATTTTTTGAGGTGGAGCATGTCCATTAATTCCGGGTTGGACATGGCCTTGTATGTCAGGCACAGGTCACCTCTGAGCAGGCGGTATGCAACTGTTTCTTCAGTCTGGCAACATATGACAGATTTTGGAGTCCCTTTATCCTTTTGGTGAGGAACTTTTGGGGTCTCTCCAGTTGCTGCAGGTGTCGGGTGAGATACATCCCGAATGGGGCATTGTACTCGATCATTGGTCTGATAAGTGAAGAGTACAGGGGAACAATGACCTCACGATCTGGATGTGAATCCCTTCATGATCAGGTGGGCAATGTAGAAAGTCTTTCTAACCACTTTAGCAATGTGAGTGTCAAAAGAAAGGCCACTGTCAACCTGGGTCCCCAGGTCCCTGATAACCTCTTCTGTGCTTAATGGATTGCCACCTATATGGTAGCTTGGGGTTACCTTGTTTTTCCTGAAGGGTATGACTATACATTTTTTGGCATTTAACTTCAGGCCATGGCTCTGGCACCAGTTATCAGTTTCGAATATCATTGGTGCTTACCATACCTTACCGAATATCATGGTGAATACCTTCATGTGGTGGACTCTTTTCATAAAAATCTCACCAAGATGACACTGGTATATAGAATGTTATCTTACATAGTATATATCATAGAGAGAGGTATGTGCATAGAGTGTATCTTACATAGCATACATCATGGAGAGAGGTATGTCTAGAGAGTGTATCTTACATAGCATACATCATGGAGAGAGGTATGTCTAGAGAGTGTATCTTACATAGCATACATCATGGAGAGAGGTAGGTTAAAATAACAATGACACCTGGATGCACAGATCCCAGGATAAAAAAGTGCCCAATCCTGGTGTGTGCACTACTATAGGGTTGGGTCAGGCTCAGGGGGAGGATGGCCTCCTTTTTGTAAAAGGAATTAGTGGTCCGCAAAAAACACAAAAACCTGACAGGCCAAAAAAAAGCCATTATGATGACTGAGTAAATTACTGAGGGTAAGAAAAAAATATGTATTGATACTATTATGCAAGAAGCCCCATATTTCCAGACAGATGATATTCAGAAAGGTTAAGACAGAATCAGAGGAAAGAAAAATACTTGCACAAGAAAAAACGCCAAAACCTTTAAATGCTAATATGTATTTATTAATAAAACAGATCCATGAAAAAAAATAACATAGATGGAGAAATGCTGGGTTGCCTGGAGAAAAAAATTGACAGGGAACATGGAAAAATGTAAAGAATAAAACCCAGAGTTTTTTGAAAGGTATAAAAAACATAGACATTGGAAGGAAAAGAGATCTGATATGGTACAACAGGTATACAAAGGAGAAAGCCAAACTAATCAGCACACACAAGAGACATTTAGGCAAAGGCACCCAGTTATGGAAAATAGCACAATACAAAAAGTAAGATCACAAAGGGGAAACATAGAACATAAAATTACTAAGGAAGAAGTTAAACAAATAGAAACTGAAGTTATGGACTACCTGAGAAGTGAAGGATTTAGTGTAGAAAGTCCAACAGAGGTAATGCCACAGCATGATGGAGCAATGAGTCCCCTAATTAAGGAAAAACATGAACATGGGAAAGAAAAGAAATGCAAGATGGTGCAATATTTATGTAAAAAAGAAAATACAACTAACTAATGCAAAAAAGCAGCACCAATGATATTCGAAGAGAAATACAGGCAGACACTCAAATATGGAACATTTCACAGTACAAAAAATAAGAAAACAAAGGGGAAAGCAGAATAGAGGATTAGTAATGTCGAAGATAAAGAAATGGAAACTGGAGTTATGTATTATCTGCAAAGTGAATGTTTAGTGTAGAAAATCCAACTCAGGTAATGTCATAGCTTTATGGATGAAGAAGAAACAGGTGGAACAGGAGGCATATGAAGACTTACCACATGATGATGTTCTGGAGCCTTCAGCAGGAAACCAGTACAAAAGTCAATTGGTGATGCACAACAAGGGAAGGAGTAGGAAACTGTGGCAACTCTGTCGCAGGCAATGTTGTGGAGTGATGAGCCAATGATTTCCATATGATGGAGCAGCAGATGTCGCAGGATGCAGCTGAAGAGGATATGTCACAGGAAAACATTTTGAAACTATGTGTAGAATGCCTAAAGAAACACAGAACAAAGAATGTGCTCTCAGTTTAGAAGAAACTGGTCTATGAGAAGAGTTGCTTGATTTAATAAAGATGGATAGACATATTGAGACTGATGAAAGAATTAGATTACAGAAAGTAAATAAAACCCAAAATGTTAAAAGTCGGATAAACAGACTGCCAATGCTGCAGTTCTTACTAGTATCTGAAAAACAAGAAGAGACAATACCACATGAAAACGTATGATTTTTATTGCAGTGCAAGAAATTTGAACATATTAATATTCATTATACTGTGTTCTGGGTGCTACAGTGAAAAATATCACTGTAGATTTTTCTTGACCAAGATGTTTTTATTTTAAATTCAATAAACTTAAATTATAAATATTAAAGTAAGTTCTTAACAAAACAAACAACACAAACTATGTACAATATTTACAGAGGCCTGATATTAGATATTAAAATTTATCACTATAGTCTTATAAACATGTTTCATAACACCTGTGTTTATATACTTAAATCAAAGCCTGTATTACTAGCACGTGCCACTTACCCTTCAACGTAATACAAAACCCTGCGGGTATTACTAGCACGTGCCACTTACCTTTCAACATAGTACTAATGTCAACCAATGCAAAACATATGAAAGAAAACATAGTTTTTCATGAAATGCAGAAAATGTTTGTTGTACAGTGTAATTTGATCATGCACCACTCGGCACAGCCCACAAATAACACCGCATGTATCCTTATATTCTATATGAATTTGTTGCACTTTCACTAAGTGAATAACATGGCCAGGAGATGTGTAATAGATGCCACCTCTTCACTTGAACAGCTATATACTATGCATGAGCCTATTGCAGGTGTAGTCATGCCACTTCTGTTGGCTGGCCACTGTCCTTATTGTTACTGGTAGCAGGGATGATAGAGGGAGTTGCACTGCCACTATCAGTAACTGCCTGTGGCATGTGATCACATTGTGCAAAATGCAGCAGACACTAGACATCCTGCATTCAATAGAAGAATCATACTGAAGGGTACCCCCAGACTCATCTAGGAAATGGAAATGGTCTTTGAGGAGGCCAGACACTTGCACAATAACTATTCATGTTTGGGATGGTATGGTGTTAAAGCTCTCCTTGGCAGCTCACATGGGGTTATGGACTGATGTCATTAGCCAAGGTTTGAATGGGTAACCTGCTACACCTGCAAAACAAAACCGGGAGGGGACACATAACAAAAAAGGGGGGGATGATTACTCTGTACTACGTATACCACTCTACAGATCCATAAATACCTTTGGTTAGGAACCTTAAAATGCTTTATGCTTTTCAGCTAGGTGACCATGAGGAATCCTACCATGCAGGAAGAGGCAGAAGAGTTTGTATGCCAAATTTGGTAATTATGGGCACTGGCATGATGCTGGCCCAACATGTTTGTGATGCACACGCATGCATCACACACTACCTGGCATTTGATGTAATGATAGTCTTTTTGGTTTCAGAAACACTCCTGCTATAGCCAAGATGGGGACTTAATAGAAAATGGGGGGTGCACTCTATCATACCAAGTATCTCAGGATAGTGTGCTCTCCCAATGAAGGCTCACATGGTACTGGCTTGGTTCTGAAGTAAACATGGGGAAATATTGGTACTGATCCATATGTGCCAACAGTATGTTGAGGAAGGAACAGCTGAAGTATCCTCAAGGGAGAAGTCTGTGAAATACTCAGTGTGTCCCTAATTTGTCTCTGGAAGGTCCTCATGGCAAATATAGTGAATGCTATCCATACCTTGGTATCCACAAGTGTAGGAAAGCCACAAATCCTCCAGTCCTTGCTATAGTTATACAAACTCACCAAATCCTGTACTATGTCCCTGTCTACTCTAAACATGTGCAAGATATCCTGATCAGCAAAGTTCAGATGGGCCCCCCTTTGCTATAGCTCTTCATCTTCTCGTCAGTGAGCACCACTGAGCACACTTGGCACAATCGAGATAAGCAGCTCAGAATGGATAAGCTTGAAGTAAATGCAAGCATCTTGATTGATCACAAAGAAAAGGCACAACTTTGCTTTTTATAAGCCTTATGCACACAGCACAGATGCACATCAAAAAGCAGCTATGCATCTCACAAAGGCTGGAAGAGCTCCTAATCTGCATAACATGGTCACATTTTTCACGTATTCCTCATTCACATTTCATTATTACGTTGTTTGCATACTACTTTATCAGACTGTTTGAAACAGCTGCTTTTCAGTGTAGCTGACATGTCTGAATTAAGCGTTAGCTGCACTAAGATGTAACCAGCATAAAATCCTGCTATGCTTAAGCACATAGATTATGACCAGCACTTTCAATCTTTGAAGTCTCATTATCCCTTTAATATTGTATTTCTACTGCTGGGGCAACATGTTTATAATGGGGTTTGTCTAAAATTCTAAGACGCTCTCTTTGATTTTAAAGGGAAGGTCTTTTCTCAATGTTTGCTCCATTTCTAGCTGCAATAAAAATTTCATTACTATGTTTTTTTTGTATGTATTTCCTACAAGTGTCCATTATTGTGACTAAGGCATTTTCATTTGTGAGCAACAACTGCATTTGATTAGGAACTGTTAAATGTAAGCTATGCTGCCAAAACTGAGCGTTTTCCCCCTTTTATGTCATTTAGATCAGACTTATATTTCCTGAAACTGGATCTAATCAACACGAGTATCATTTCTAATTAGAAGGAACCCCAAAATATAAGGAAACCCAAAATATTATTAAATAGCTTACATGTAAAACAATTCATGATTAATGCGTATCATGTTGGGTATTTCAGTTTTAGAGGCTTCCACACACAAGGCTAATCACCAACCAAAATTACGATAAAGCAGTGTTTTGAGAATACATAATAGTACTTTTTCAAATTGTACTTAAAAGTCTCCTAAATAAACTTCTGCAAGTTTGTGGTATTTCACTGCTCATGGGAGTGAGTACCTCCCACCTTCTACAAATTTGTAGTTAATCAAACAGCAATTCATGCAAGAAAAATATTAGCCGATTCCATATGAACATTAATAACCCAAAAGCACAAACTCTCTGTTCCCCATTTGTGTTACTTCTGCATGTGCAGTTCAATAAGAAACCACAATGCTTCTAAACAGGAAACATTTATCACTTTTCCTTAAACAGTGCTCATATACCGTATATCCTAAGTTTTGCGAATGGATGTGAAAAATCATTTCATCTTTAATGCAAGCCACATGTACTCAAGAGTTCCCTTTTTGTTTAATTTAATAAGCACATGCATGATGTCTTTGATTATTCCTTTTAATTTGGCTACCAGCTGGGTTAAAAGCCATCTAGAAACCTTAAAGTGGTTCATTGTAATTACCATAATTGTAAACTGCAAACCTTCTTAGAAGAGAAATGTGACCTTAATTAAATAAGGTAAAAAAGCAAGCCATAGCATAATGTGAAAAATACATTTATGACTGTTTAAGTTGGGCTTTGTTAATTATGCATGTACTCCTGTAGTGTTTTAAGAATGTTTTGAACTTTTTCTTAAACTTCATTTATTTATTTTATTTATTTACAGTTTGTTTTCCAGGATAGTCCATTGGGCCACAAGGAGCCCATTTTCAATGGAGTCCTGGGGAGAAAAGCTCCAGAAAAATACAAATACATAGTACACATTGCACATATACATTACAGAGTATCTCATAGGAATACAAAGCAAATATGATAAGAAAAGGTTAACAATAATAGAATACATTAGTATAGTTCATTAAACAGCAATAAAAAAACACTTTTTTTTTTTTACAAAAGTAGCAGCATAGGGTAACTGTTAAGTAGGGTATTAGAAGGATTAGGTAGGATGGGAACAGGAGCACTTCCATTGTGAAGTTAGGTGCGAGTGCAGCAAGGTTCTAAATGAGGAGAGACTGCTGGTGATGCGGATAGGAGATGGTAGAGAATTCCAGAGGCGAGCAAGAGAGAAGGACATCAGGTGATTCCCAGATAGACGTGTGGGTTTGTGCAATTTAATTAGTTTTTGGGAATTAGATCTTAGAAGTCGTTCCGGTTCATGCATTTCAAAGGTAGTGGCTAGGGAGGGACAAAGAGAGGGGTTGTAAATGAGCTTGTGTGCTTGGATGAGTTGGGTATAAGTGAGGAGGTTAGGTAGTTCAAGCCAGTTTAGTTGGTGAAGAGCATTACAATGGTGAGAAATGACTCTGTGACCTGCCGCAAATTTTGATATCTTGTTATAGCAAGAGGAGAGTTTTGTTTTGAGGGAGGATTGCAGATTGGTGAGAATAGATGCACCATATTTCAGAGTGGAACTGCAGAATTTCTGTTTTAACTATTAATGGCAATCAAGTGTAGCGTGCCTATATGTTGATTGTATATTAAAAAAAAATTGCAGAGTCAGTAAACTTCATTCAGTTTTATTTATAATAAAAGTGTTAAAAGTTTGTCATATTCTCAGGAACAGATACCAAGGAGTTTGCAGCGCAAAAACAAAATCTGTCCTATAGCTTGAGGCAAACAAGTAGCATAAATGGAATGAATTTATTACAAGATACAACATGCACTTCATCAGGTACCAATACAATTCAGCTTATCTATTCTCTTGCACCAAGAACACTTTACACTGCATTTTACATTAGTTCAGAGACAAGCGTGCTGTTACTATTAAACAGTACCATAGCAAGGGTGGGGTAAAGTGGGTAATTGCCCCAGATACAAAGTGTAAATAGCATGGACAAGAGGCTTTAACTTACTTTCTTTCTGCTCATAAATCATGTTACACAAAGGGACTTGAGTACTTAAGTAATCCAAAGCCATTTTTTTCTGTTCACTTGAAGTGCTGGAGAAGGGGCAAGGTATATTAAGACTGTTGTGGTGACTTGACCAAATATTGGTAGTATATAGAAAGAAATGACTGCTGGTTTCATTCAAGAGATGATATGAGAAATAAAATACTATAGCCCTTGTATTTTACTAATGGCAAATCCATCAAGCTGAAATGATTTAATCATACTGTTAGAACTACCTTTTTCTGTATCCATGCAGTAAATGGATTAGTTTAGACTGAGTTCCATTACTAACCTGTGTGGCAGACAACTTGTTTCTCATTATTACCTTGGTTAATGTGGAAAAACTAAGATGAAGGAGAGCAGCAGGAGGCGCTGGTGAGCAGATTGCAAATTTTTAGTTTGATTTAATATTCTTATAATGAATCACTGTCACCTACTACTACTACTGCTACTGAGGATCGCTTGTCTGTGATGAATAAAGGCTTGTTGCTCTGGATCACTACTAGGGTTTCATGATTTTTGGAAATTATTGTGACTGAGCTCATCAACAAAGTTTTAAGACTACAAAGAGTTTTTTGACAATTGGTGATTACACGCACTCTTCTAAAAGAAGCATACATAGTATAACAATTGGTGATTACACGCACTCTTCTAAAAGAAGCATACACAGTATAATAATTGGTGATTACACACACTTCTAAAAGAAGCATACATAGTATCATAATTGGTGATTACACGCACTCTTCTAAAAGAAGCATACATAGTATCATAATTGGTGATTACACGCACTCTTCTAAAGGAAGCATACATAGTATCATAATTGGTGATTACATGCATTCTTCTGAAAGAAGCATACATAGTATAATTGGTGATTACACGCACTCTTCTAAAAGAAGCATACATAGTATCATAATTGGTGATTACTCACACTCTTCTAAAACAAGCATACATAGTATCATAATTGGTGATTACACACAGCGTTTTAAAAGAAGCATACATAGTATCATAATTGGTGATTGCACACACTCTTCTAAAAGAAGCATACATAGTATCATAATTGGTGATTACCCACACTCTTCTAAAACATAGTATCATAATTGGTGATTACACGCACTCTTTTAAAAGAAGCAGACATAGTATCATAATTGGTGATTACACGCACTCTTCTAAAAGAAGCATACATAGTATCATAATTGGTGATTACACGCACTCTTCTAAAACAAGCATACATAGTTTTATCTCAAACCTGTTGCACAATACTGATTCGGTATTTAGCACAAAGAGCTGGCTGGATAAAATTTTGCTCTATGTCTCATGGCATGTGCAACCCCATGTTTCTCTTTGATATGGTGCCTTAGAATTGGCAAGACTGGGTGCTGGGTTGTGATTTGTTGTCACTCACTGCGGCAAAAGTATAACTGCCAACTATTTTGAGTATACAAGGGATACAACAGCATAGTGTGTGTTTTTCCCTGCCTACTGTCTTCATACTTATATGAGGATGTTCCTTCAGGAGATCATAGACTTCAGTGTTGGTTCACCAAAGTGGTTAATTTTGAGTGACTTCAACATCTGTGGATTTGATAACTTTGTCTCTTGTTAAACAATTCCTCAATATTATGAGAACCTTCAGGTTTGAGTAGGTTATTTCTTCTGTTATCCACAGAGTAGGTCATGATCTTGGCTTGTTTTTTCAACTTAGTGTTTCAGTCTCAGGCATGTTGGTGGTTGACCCTTTCTTTTGACCATGTCATTTGGCTTTCAGTGTCTTTATCTTGGTGAAGTTACTCAATCTTGAACTGATCAAATGCTGGAGTTTCAATGCTGCACAACAGCTGACCAGTTTGTGCCAACCTTCCACCAGTTATTGTCAGTGGCACTGGGTCAGATGAATAGATTGTAGCTTATAATAAGGCTATAAGATCATCTCTGGACCTGCTTACCCAGGAGGCTTGAAAATAAATGGAGGTGTTCTTCTGTATGTGATAAAAGGTTCAGACTTAATGAACACTAGCTAGGTGTTATGCTGAGATCTGTTGTACAAAGAAAACATGCATGTCTAGAGGGGTTAAATTGATGGACTGTAGTATTTTGGTCAATGGCTAGGCTAAGCAAATGGGATTGCCTTACCACCCTCAAGGTACTTTCTTCTGAAGTATGTGAATTAAACTCTCTCAACACTTAACTAGATCACTGAGGGCAGTAGTTTCCTCCTTGATAAGTTCAGTGGAAGATTCAGTGTCTAAAGTGAAGTTCTGTCCAGGAGTTTCAGTTTCACATGCTGGATTGCTGGAATCTTGTCTCCATGGTATGAAACATGTCATCTGCCATTTGCAACTTAGATCTATACCCAGTACAGTAGGATCTTGTCTCTATCAGTGTGTTAGGGTAATTTCTAAATAATAAAGTAATTTCAACTGTTTTGAAGGAAGCCTTGATGACCCCATATTTAACTCACTAACACTTGTGCAGTGTGTAATGTCACACTTCTAGCAGCCTACACACATCCTTGCATTCTGGTGCATTTTCTGAAAAATAAACTTAAAAAATATGATAAACAAATGTAAGTATATTAAAACTGTACAAATAACAATATTTTCAGTAAAAAGTGTCCTTTACAGCAATAACAGTCAGTGCATTCATAGTCTTCCAATAAATACTATAATATAAAATAATGCACACAAACCCAGAATATCTTTGCTAAACTTTCATAAATAAATTTGTCATACCTTGTCAACTATGCAACCTAGACATATATTGTTAGAATATGTTTGTTAACCAGACATAAGCTTTGACATGACAGCAAGGCATTCCTACCCTGGATGCATGTTTATTGAGATATTTACAGAAATATGAAAACATAAGCTTTATTGTATACTTAGCAATATAAATGATGCTGCACGGTGCTCTAGTATGGAGACATGTAGCACCACATAGGGTAGGCCCCACAAACATACTAAATGCTAATGAGGTAGTCCAGGGAAGAGGCATATGCTAATTAGCCATGTCTTCTCTCCCCTGGAGCCACCTCCAGGGAGGCATCTACATTTCAAGCAATTTAAGAAATAATTCAGCAGTCTAGATTACCATGGCCATCACCACCTTGTCACAATACTGAACAAGGCTAAAAGGCCACATTCAAATACCAGCCACAACCATGGTATAGGAATATGAGGTGGAGGGACAGCTAGACGCCAGAGATACCATATATTAAAGTGCCTTAATGTCATTGACATCACTTTAAGGATCTGGAGTGGACAAGCCATTTGACACCAGGGATATTTTGTACTGAAGTATCTTAATGGCCCTGACTGCATTACAGGCATTGAGGGTGGGGGATGGTTAAAAATAGACACCAGAAATGTCATATGCTAAAGTACTGTAATGGTACCAAGAGCAATACAAGGATCAGGGGTAGCAGGATTCAATAGACACCCTAGATTACTCTAATTGGAAATTCTGTAATGGCACTGACCCCACTATGGGCATTGAGGGTAGGGGGTTCACTGGCCTCCAAGCAGTGCTGTAATGGTACCAAGAGCAATACAAGGATCAAGGGTGGCTTGATTCAATAGACACCCTAGATTACTCTAATTGGAAATACTGTAATGGCACTGACCCCACTATGGGCATTGAGGGTAGGGGGATTCACTGGCCTCCAAGCAGTGCCATAATGGCACTTACAGTATTATGGTAATTTGTTGTGGGAGAGCACACTAGCCATTATGGCATACTAGATATATGCAGTAATGGCACTTTAACTATTATGGTGGATGGGAGTAACCATGGGAGGCAGACACATAGGAGTATGGAGTTTGTGTGTGTGTGTGTGTGTGTGTGTGTGTGTGTGTGTGTGTGTGTGTGTGTGTGTGTGTGTGTGTGTGCGCGTGTGCGCGTGTGCGCGTGTGCATGTGTGCGTGTGTGCGTGTGTGTGTGTGAACTTATGTCTGCATGTGTGTGCCTGTATTTGTATACTTGACACTAAGGGAATGTTACCACCTGCTCAAGCAATAAATTATTACTGCAATGTGCAGATCACTGGGATCTGCAGATCCCGGTAGTAAGTTTGAGTCATAGACATGCACATTAGCTGATAATGAAGTCTTATGTCATCACAGCTAACATGTCTCCGAATCATAAACTGACACATCATGACAGCAGGTCCTTTTTAGAACAAGCTGTAGGTCCTTTAATGATTCATAGAATTAGCACACACCTCGTGAAGGTGATTATATTTTATTGATATTGTAAGAATGGCTCTTGTTCAGTTTCCCACATCTGTGCCAGTAAGATATAGGATGGAGTAAATATATGAATGGACATTTCAAACATAATGAAGAGAAAATTCATTAATTAGGAAACCAATGCAAATGTGATTAAATGGAACCTACAATAGTGTGCAGCACCTTTGTGCCAGAACTTTGCAAATTGTTGGGAGGGTGGCCTAATGGTTAAGGTGTCTGCCTTGCAAACACAAGGTACAGGGTTTGAGTCTCACAAGGGATAATTGGCTAAGCTTAAAATGGCTCGCAAGGGCAGTTAGTCTAGTACTAATCTATGAATCTATGAAATGTGATTAAATGGAACCTACAATAGTGTCCAGCACCTTTGTTCCAGAACTTTGTAATCTGCCAACAAAAGGGTGAATATGCAAGTGAGGTACATTTGACAGGGAATGTTAATTAGCAAGAAGTGAGCAGGGAATAACAGTGTTCCTAGCTGCCTGCTCAATATGGAAACACAAAATAGAAGCACAGCTTTTCATAGGCTGCAGTCAATAAGCAGAGGTACAAACAGATCATGGGAGCTATGGGGGGGGTTGAGTATGGAACTCATGAACTCTAATGACTGGAGATCATAAAACAAAGCTAATGTATACAGACAGACAGCCACTGGGGATAAAGACCACAAAAAGCAGAAAAACACAAACAGAGAGTATCAGAAGCTATTAGTCATCCAGTGACAAGTTGTTATCTAAATGGAAAAATTTCCTTAAGGATTCTTTGATGTTAGTTTTACTGCTGTGATTTACAGCATACTTAAAAACTCTGCCTCCATTTCATAGCACATCATGTAAAAACTGCAATTTAACTTTCTATGCAGTTCATGAGTCTCTTATATTAAGGATCTATAAACGAGTCTACATATATAACAATGTCATAGTTTAAATGTACTGTAATATTAAACTTAGGTTTATTAAACATAAGCTAGAAAATGACAGTACAGAATGCTCCAGACACAACTGCTGACATTAATTCATGCACAAAACTTTCATTTACTGTTTCTCTTCTTTTTTTTCTTTCATGGCTCTCAGGTGATATGCAGTAATCCCCTATGACCCTAACAAATGCTGTGCAGTATCTCGTAAGGGTTTTAACTAACTGCTCAGGTTATTACTATTTAGTGGCCTTTAACATGTTTTAAACACTTCAGCCTGAATTAGCTAATCACAATATCTTTAATTTATTCCTGCTGTTTTATTTTCATATCTTTTTACCTGGGCAATATTATAGCTCATTGATTAATGTTGCTGCATCACAGATAGGACCAGGGTTCAAGCCTCACCTCCAATTACTTTGTGTACTTTTCATGTTGCCCACTTGGGTTTATCTGGAAAATCCTGTCTGTTCTCAAATACATGCAGCTTTGTTTGACTGCTATAAATTGTCAATACATATAACATTTTTGCCTTTATCCTTGCAGCATGAGTAATAAATAGCTGAAAGGATACATAAGGACTTTTCTACTTACGTAATTAACAAATTATTGCAATAAGATGCTCAAATGTATTTATAGTTTGCTATACAGTATTATCAGCCTCTAAGACAGGGTAGCAGAATGTAAAATTACCTTACACTGATTTGAATTTTAAGTGTAAACTGAAACAACAGTACTTGACCAAAAGAGGAGTGGCAATTTTATTTCTGGCAATTTGTTTAACTCCCGTGTCTTTCATTTTTTAGTTCTTAAAAAATAGCAAAATCAATTTACATTTTTTTTTTATTTGATCTTCTGCCCAAATCCAGGGCATGAAATGCATTAAATCATTTTTGGCAAAGGTGAAGATAAGGCTTTTGTAGTGGCTCACAAAAACATGGCAAATAAAGCGGACTGCTGTTTCTGAAGATATGGAAGGGAATTTGGCTACCAAACAGTCCCATAATATAGGTCATTTGTCACAAGTGACAATCATTGCTTTAATTGTCGTGTCTTAAGAAAGGACATTAAAATCTATCTAAGTCAACATTGTTTCAAAGCGAGCGAGGGAGCGAATAATGCAGTGCAGATAATGATAATATAAGAAGCATGCATATGAATATAAACAAGGCACTGATTCATTCTGAAATGGACATTGGAATATGCTCCTGTTCCTTCTACAAGTGCTGCATGCCAGCTCCTGGTCTGAACTTTGACTTTCGCTGAGTCTTTTTATGATACTACAGGTGCTAATCGCCAATGTCACTTGGAAGATTTGAAGCAACAAGTCTTAGTTTTCTGTCCATGTTTACACTGACTTAACAAAGTTGGTTCACTGCTTCCTAAAAAGATAAAATGGCACTGTAAAACAATGCACAGTTCTGTAAAAAGTCATAAAAATAAAGCAACTAACAGGCATTTAACTTAATGTGTCCAACTTCTCACATGGAAAAATATTTATAAGGCCAGATGTCTGTTACATCACCTCAAGCCCTCAGTCTGTAGTCTCATATGTTATGTGCATCCCTTCTGTAAAACGTATCTTGTTCCTTGTTGTAGAAGTGCAGATCAAATTCTGAAACTTAATTTGCACACATTGCTTATGAGATCGAATGTTCATCGACACCAAAACAAAAAAACATAAAACTGGATGTGCACTTTAAACCTGTTTAACAGATTCTGCTTTGGGATTTTTTTCAGTCTTCAAATGGGAACTGTACCCCTTTTCCTTAAATAGAAATGGTTGCTGGAGCCATGCGAATCATGCCCACATTTCTGAAATTCTGACAAGAAATGAGAATTATGGACACAATTTTGAAATTATGACAAGGAATTCCATAAGCAGTCTGTCTAACTAGTCATACATATTAATCCCTACTTGTAGCATTGCTGTTATATGGAAGTGACTAAGTGAAATAAATGAAAATTGAATCTTAATGTGTGTCTGTCTTCTTAAAGTCAGACAAAGGTTCGGTACAGTCTTTAATCCCTATCTTATTAAAGTGCCGTGGGTACAAAGGAACAAACAGAGATGAAATGAGTTGCAGACTAAATGCATTCAGTATGTCTCAAAGCAAATCTTAACTATTTCTGGAAATTACTTCAGTGACATAAACAGATATGAGGAAATATTCTTGGTGATTCACAAGTTTCACCCCGGGGCTGTTTCTGATACTGCCTAACTTCACTTTTCACATTTATAACATATATACACTGACTGGTTTGCATTTTACTGCAGATCTATGAATGTGAGGTTATCTAAAGCCTTTCCTCTAGGACTCCCCAGTGAGTGTTTGCATGTTAAACTTAGATGGTAATATGTACCTGCCAAAAGACGAATCTGCTAAGGTCATACGTCATGGCTGCAACAGCTGGGCAGCAAATAAAAATGTAATGAGAAAACAATTCTCAGTGGTGTGATATGTAGATATGCACTGTGCAATGTAATCTCTATTAATATGTGATATGTAGATATGCACTGTGCAATGTAATCTCTATTAATATGTGATATGTAGATATGCACTGTGCAATGTACTCTCTATTAATATGTGATATGTAGATATGCACTGTGCAATGTAATCTCTATTAATATGTGATATGTAGATATGCACTGTGAAATGTAATCTCTATTAATATGTGATATGTAGATATGCACTGTGCAATGTAATCTCTATTAATATGTGATATGTAGATTTGCACTGTGCAATGTACTCTCTATTAATATGTGATATGTAGATTTGCACTGTGCAATGTAATCTCTATTAATATGTGATATGTAGATATGCACTGTGAAATGTAATCTCTATTAATATGTGATATGTAGATATGCACTGTGCAATGTAATCTCTATTAATATGTGATATGTAGATTTGCACTGTGCAATGTACTCTCTATTAATATGTGATATGTAGATTTGCACTGTGCAATGTAATCTCTATTAATATGTGATATGTAGATTTGCACTGTGCAATGTAATCTCTATTAATATGTGATATGTAGATATGCACTGTGCAATGTAATCTCTATTAATATGTGATATGTAGATTTGCACTGTGCAATGTAATCTCTATTAATATGTGATATGTAGATATGCACTGTGCAATGTAATCTCTATTAATATGTGATATGTAGATATGCACTGTGCAAAGTAATCTCTATTAATATGTGATATGTAGATATGCACTGTGCAATGTAATCTCTATTAATATGTGATATGTAGATTTGCACTGTGCAATGTAATCTCTATTAATATGTGATATGTAGATTTGCACTGTGCAATGTAATCTCTATTAATATGTGATATGTAGATGTGCACTGTGCAATGTAATCTCTATTAATATGTGATATGTAGATATGCACTGTGAAATGTAATCTCTATTAATATGTGATATGTAGATATGCACTGTGCAATGTAATCTCTATTAATATGTGATATGTAGATTTGCACTGTGCAATGTACTCTATTAATATGTGATATGTAGATTTGCACTGTGCAATGTAATCTCTATTAATATGTGATATGTAGATTTGCACTGTGCAATGTAATCTCTATTAATATGTGATATGTAGATATGCACTGTGCAATTTAATCTCTATTAATATGTGATATGTAGATTTGCACTGTGCAATGTAATCTCTATTAATATGTTATATGTAGATATGCACTGTGCAATGTAATCTCTATTAATATGTGATATGTAGATATGCACTGTGCAATGTAATCTCTATTAATATGTGATATGTAGATTTGCACTGTGCAATGTAATCTCTATTAATATGTGACATGTAGATATGCACTGTGCAATGTAATCTCTATTAATATGTGATATGTAGATATGCACTGTGCAATGTAATCTCTATTAATATGTGATATGTAGATATGCACTGTGCAATGTAATCTCTATTAATATGTGATATGTAGATATGCACTGTGCAATGTAATCTCTATTAATATGTGATATCTAGATATGCACTGTGCAATGTAATCTCTATTAATATGTGATATGTAGATATGCACTGTGCAATGTAATCTCTACTAATATGTGATATGTAGATATGCACTGTGCAATGTAATCTCTATTAATATGTGATATGTAGATATGCACTGTGCAATGTACTCCCTATTAATATGTGATATGTAGATATGCACTGTGAAATGTAATCTCTATTAATATGTGATATGTAGATATGCACTGTGCAATGTACTCTCTATTAATATGTGATATGTAGATATGCACTGTGCAATGCAATCTCTATTAATATGTGATATGTAGATATGCACTGTGCAATGTACTCTCTATTAATATGTGATATGTAGATATGCACTGTGCAATGTAATCTCTATTAACATGTGATATGTAGATATGCACTGTGCAATGTAATCTCTATTAATATGTGATATGTAGATATGCACTGTGCAATGTACTCTCTATTAATATGTGATATGTAGATATGCACTGTGAAATGTAATCTCTATTAATATGTGATATGTAGATATGCACTGTGCAATGTACTCTCTATTAATATGTGATATGAAGATATGCACTGTGCAATGTAATATCTATCAATATGTGCTATTGTTGGAGAGAAGAGCAAGGAAAGTATGAGACAGTAGAATTTATACATAAAGTGCCCAACATGACACAAGGCAGACAGACAGCAATCTGTTAAGTCAGTATGAGGAGCAACATTCAAAACATTTTAGATTAGGCTATCTGAAAAGCTAATATCATCTTGAAGCAATGGCTCTGCAAGATAAAAATAAATCTACAGATGTCCTGATTTCATTTGATATGTTAATACATTTTTGACCAGAACATTTTGCTTAGTGATATAAACATGTATTTTGTAAATGAGAATACAAAATGACATCCCTACTTTGGTGAAACAAACATACCTTAAAGTAAAATTTCTTAACACAATAATATGTGTAAAGTCTATCAGAAGACAAGATTCATATGTGACAGGGATACTTTCAATCAATTAAGGAAAAAAAGCTGCATCCTTTTCAGTACCGTGTTGAAAACACTAATATAATTTTGCCAACAATACTTCTTTTAGGTTTAGTTAACTCTGATGTTTAGTCTGTATGTGTCATTGTTTGAAAATCGCATACAAGACTGCATAGAATGTGATACAAAATAGCAAGCTCTGATAAATTTACATGGTTCAGAGGAACGGAAAGCACCCCGGCCGTGCATGGCTACAATGCCTTCCATATGTTCAGACCACAAACTGAGCATGAACAAACCAAAGGAGGAGGTGTATCCATCTTCATTAAGGATGAGTACATGTCTAGACTGTTCAAACAGTATTACTATCTTGAGCTACTCATGTCCAGTTAACTGCAGGCAAAGCCCCTTACCACATCATAGCTAGCTATAGACCCTCCACCATGAAACAAAAAAAGCATACTTGGACTTACTGGAGTCACTTGCCATACAGCCCAACATCTTACTCATGGGTGATTTTAATTATCCTACCATTAACTGGGAAACATACACGACCACAAACATGCTGGCTCAGAGGCATACCTCTCAACCTCTTACAGCAAGAAATCTGGACAAAGCCATAAATAAAAGTGGTACAAAGGAGCAAAAATAGGGACCATTTTTAAATATTGCTCTTACAAACTTAAAACATCAATAGAATAACAGGTTTTGCATTAGCATGAATTTTCTGAAGGGTATGAAGTCTGAAATTCAAATCTTCTTCTTCTTCTTCTATCGGCTGCTCCCATTAGGGGTCGCCACAGTGGATCAACTGTTTCCATTTCTTCCTGTCCTCTGCCTCTTAGTCTGTCACACCAACCGCTTGCATGTTCTCTCTCACCACATCCATAAACCTTATCTTAGGCCTTCCTCTTTTCCTGTTACCTGGCAGCTTCATCCTTAGCATCTTTTTCCCAATATACTCTGCATCCCTTCTCAGCACATGTTCAAACCAATGTAATCTTGCCTCTCTGGCTTTGTCTCCAAACCTTCCAACCTGGGCTGACCCTCTAATATACTTATTCCTAATCCTGTCCAGCCTCATCATACCCAGTTCAAATCTTAACATCTTCAACTCTGCCACGTCAAGCTCTGACTCCTGCCTTTTTGTCAATGCCACTGTCTCCAACCCATATAACTTAGCTGGTCTCACTACCCTCTTGTAGACCTTCCCTTTCACTCTTACTGGTACTCACCTGTCACAAATCACTCCTGACACTCTTCTCCACCCACACCATCCTGCCTGTACTGTCTTCTTCACCTCTCTTCCACTCTCACCATTACTCTGAACTGTTGATCCCAATTATTTAAACTCATCCACCTTCACCACCTCTACTCTCTGCATCCTCACCATTCCTCTATCCTCCCTCTCATTCACACACATATATTCTGTCTTAGTCCTGCTGACCTTCATTCCTCTTCTCTCTAGAGCATATCTCCACCTCTCCAGGGTCACCTCCACCTGTTCGTTACTCTCACTACAGATAAAAATGTAATCTGCAAGCATCATAGTCCATGGGGGACTCCTGTCTGATCTCGTCTGTCAACCTGTCCATCACCATTGCAAATAAGAAAGGGCTCAGAGCTGATCCTTAATGTAATCCCACCTCTACCTTAAATGCATCTGTCACTCCCACCGCAGACCTCACCGCTGTCACACTACCCTCGTACATATCCTGTACCACTCTAACATATTTCTCTGACACTCCCGACTTCCTCATACAATACTACAACTCCTCTCTAGGCACCCTGTCATATGCTTTCTCTAAGTCCACAAAGACACAATGCAACTCCTTCTGACCTTCTCTGTACTTCTCCATCAACACTCTCAGAGCAAACCACATCTGTAGTGCTCTTTCCTGGCATGAAACCATACTGCTGATCACTAATCATCACCTCCCTTCTTAACCTAGCTTCCACTACTCTTTCCCATAATGTCATGCTGTGGCTAATTAATTTAATCCCTCTGTAGTTACTACAGCTCTGCACATCACCCTTATTTGTAAAAATCGGTACCAAAACACTTTTTCTCCATTCCTCAGGCATCCTCTCACTTTCCAAGATTTCATTAAACAATCTAGTTAAAAACTCCACTGCCATTTCACCTAAACACCTCCATGCTTCCACAGGTATGTCATCTGGACCAACAGCCTTTCCATTCTTCATCCTCTTCATAGCTATCCTTACTTCCTCCTTGCTAATCCACTGCACTTCATGATTCACTATCCCTACATCATCCAACCTTCTCTCTCTCTCATTCTCTTTATTCACCAGCCCCTCAAAGTACTCTTTCCATCTTCTCAACACACTCTCCTCGCTTGTGAATATGTTTCCCTCATTATCCTTTATCACCCTTACCTGCTGTGCATCTTTACTAGCTCGGTCCCTCTGTCTGTCTGAAACTCAAATGTCTGTCATTATTTTCTAACTTAAATCTTAAATGATTTACCACTAATTTAACAGAAAACTGCAATTTTATGAAAAACAGGCAAAAAAATATGAGGCAAAAATCTGGAAATTCTGCGAAAATCTGTACAGTTAACAGGTATGCCAAAGGTTCTTGGACTTTGTCAGTGCAAATGCTCTGGAACAGCTAGTCAGCACACCCACAGAGATGCTCAAATTTTCTGGACATAGCAGTTACTAACATGGGAGTGCATTTCACCCCCCACCATGTGATGTCTTCCCTGGTAAGAACGGACCATAAATCAGTCTTGTCTGATGTAATTATAAGACCAGATAACCCATCAAGCTCAAAAACACATAAGAAGTTTTCAAAGGAAAATTGCTTCCTACTAAGTGATGGTATAAGAAGTTTCAAAGCCCCCTCAAATGCAGATAATACAGACTCTTATAAAGAGGTGTACACCAATGCCCTGTATAACCACTTAAACAGTTATATAGAATCCATTATATCTAACTGGATTAAAAACAGGTCTTGCCGAAAAACCAAGCCACACTGGTGGCCCCTAGTATAAGCAGGCTATACAACAAGAGAAAGAAACTAATGCCCAAGAACCAGAGGGAACTGGCTCAGCAGAGGAAGAAATCCCTCTCTAACTTAAACAAACAAATTAGAAATCTTGTCAAGTCCTTCAAAACTAATTATGAAGTAAAAATAACCTCTCTAGCTAAGGATAATCACAAGGCGTTCTTTAGCTATGTCTGACACCTAAAAGAGAATACCCATCCGTGCACTGATCTGGTTGTAGATATCTAAAACCTAAAAGAGAATACTCAGCTGTGCGCTGAACTGGTTGTCGATGTCTAAAACCTAAAAGAAAATACTCAGCTGTGCACTGAACTGGTTGTTGATGTCTAAAACCTAAAAGAGAATACTCAGCTGTGCGCTGAACTGGTTGTCGATGTCTAAAACCTAAAAGAAAATGCTCAGCTGTGCACTGAACTGGTTGTAGATGGCACCATCCATACTCAGCTGGACATAACATCCAACCTGCAAGCTGACAGATTTGGAGCAAACTTCTCCTCCCCCA
This sequence comes from Protopterus annectens, assembly GCF_019279795.1. Classification (NCBI taxonomy): domain Eukaryota; kingdom Metazoa; phylum Chordata; order Ceratodontiformes; family Protopteridae; genus Protopterus; species Protopterus annectens. The sequence goes on from NC_056739.1 coordinate 1,230,808,659, forward strand.
TCCCCTCCAGTCATCCCCAAAGTATACCTGCCACCATTTCTCAGCCTATTATCTCAAGAGAGCAGGTCATCTCTGCATTCTCCAAGGCCAAAAACACTGCATCAGTGGGACCTAACAACATCCCAGGTTGCTTTTTAAACAACTTAAAATATGACCTAGCAGACCTACTTGGATCCCTATTTAACCACATCCTGCAAACTGGCTATGCTCTGGGAGAATGGAGGACCGCATCAGTAATTCCTCTGCATGAAGGGGGACCATCAACCAACCCTGGGAATTATAGGCCCATAAGCTAGACTAGCCTCATCCGCAAGGCCATGGAAAGAATCGTTATGGACCTTATTAACAAGAACATTGTTAATCTCCAAAGTCTGGACCCAACCCAGTTCGGATTCGTTAAAGGTAGATTATGCCTGTTAAACATGGTTGACTTCTTCAGGAAAGTCACCAAGGCCCTGGACGAGGAAAAGACAGTACATACTGCCTATCTTGAACTAGCCAATGCATTTTACACGATCCCCCATCCGGGTATTGTAGAGAAACTCTTCCATGTGAGAATTAACCCCTACACTACCAGATGGGTAGCCAACTGGCTCACTGACAGGACACATACTGTCAAAATGTGTGACTTCACCTCTAGCAAAAGACCAGTCACTAGTGGCATACCACAGGGTTCTGTGTTGGGCCCTTTACTGTTCAGAATTTACTTCACAGAAGTCCAGGTAAACTTGGACGACCTGTGGCTAACCAAGTTTGCTGACAATTGCAAATTGGGAGCAATCACTGAGTCACCCAATGATGTTAATATATTGCAGGCAGGGTTAACGCAGAGAAATGATTGGTGCCAAAGCCACACATTAAAGCTAAATAGAAAAAAATGCATTATTATTCCCTGTGAGAAAGCTGACATCCATGCTAATTACATTATAGACAGCATCCCCTTAAGTGTAAACCCAGTGCTACATGATCTGGGTACTTAAGTTGATAGCAATCTGAACATTGACCATCACATATCCACAGTAATAAGGAAATCCTTCTATGTGGAACATCTTATAAGTAAAGTCATTGCATCTAGATCTAAGGATGTTATAATTCCATTATACTTGGACCTCATCAGACCAATAATTGAGTATAATGCTCCCTTTTGCACGTGTGATGCCCATACCCTGGCCCAGCAATCAAGGAGGCTCAATCCTCACCACTAATACCAGTGAGGGGTGTCCATATAGGAAAAGGATAGTAAATACATACACAGCAAAGTACAATTTCCCTTAACAGCACACAGAGATCACAGTAGATCTGGGGCTGGTTTCTCCCTTTCTCTCCAGGTCCCCAGTAAGACTACCCACTGGCACATCTGTAGGGTCCAGATCTCAGCCTAGTGGGCAAGCTAAAACTTCCAGCACCCTCTCTGTCCAACTAGTGCTTCGTGTCCCTGCCCAAGTAACTGACACATGCACACACACTTTGAGATAAAAGTTATATACAACCACACAGACACTGCTGGGAAGGCTGGCACAGGTTCCCCAGCTGTGCTCCTTTTCTGCCCAGTCTAAAAGGTAGTACCAGCTGCCATCACCGACTAATATCAGCTACTCAAAGGCCCTTTTGAAAGGATGTCCAATTATTACTGTGCAATATTATTATTCAAATGGTAAGTTGGACTGAACAGTCGAGGCTTATTAGAGTGACTTGGTACAGTATCACTATATGCATGCAATGTACTCTAGAGCTTAAATTAACTCTAGATAAAACAGCCACAGTTGAAAGGTTTAAAAATATTTAATAATAAATAATACAAAACACAAGACAATACTTCTTATTACACAGTGCCAGTCAAGAGTTCAAAGATCACAGAGAAATACTTAAAATAATACCGTAGAAAAGTTCTGACATCAACACAGAAAATCACTTAGTCTAATCTTCCTAATTCCTAACTATTTCTAACAGAAAACATAGTTCTAAAATCCAACTTACATATAGACACAGGCAGTGCTGAGTTGGATGCTCTCAAGACAAATGCACAGAGATCTCTGACACTCTCTCTTTAAATTGAGAACACACAGCTGCTTCACGTGGCATCATTCTTCACACTTCTCTGGTGTTCCCAGGCTAACAGAAACTACATTTACATTTTTTACACCTGGTCAGAAACCAGAGCAATAAAGGACATTTATACATGCAAATTCTAGCCATTAACTCTGGTCTTAAAACAATAGGTAGGATGCCTCCCTCTAGACATATTGGCTCCGAATTTTGACATCAAAGTCAGTCATAAAATGCTTGCCTTAGCTTTCTTACAGCAGAGTGCACTGTCTCCTATACATTTTTGCAGTTCAATATCCAATGCAGTCTCTTCACATTTAAGAGACCAAGCCTGTGGCTTACATTAATATTTCCAAATGACAGAATTATCTACAGAATTCTATCTGGCTAGGCTGGCAGCCTTCACATAGCTTCACAGCATTTACTTCACCAAACACCTGCAACAACTGGAGAGACCACAGAGGTTTCTCACCAAGAAATTACAGGGTACATAAAACAAGTCTTACATGGAAGGGCTGAAATCCCTGTCATTGTATTCTGTCTCCTACACATTGTTAAGGGATGATGTGTGCCTGGCTTACAAGGCAGGTTCTGACCTAGCCATGATAGAAATGCTACACATTCGTAAATCAAACTGCACGAGGGTCACTCACTCCAAAGATCTTAACCTAGCTTCCGAGATGAACAGGTCATGCTGGAGAGATAGATGCATCTCTCAGAGACCTCCACTTCTCTGTAACAACCTTCCAATTCATGTGAAATGCAGCCCTCCATGGCCTTCTTTAAAAGCACCTTAGATCAATGGATGGATGACCGCAAATTCACTCCTGGGGGGGGGGGGATGCCCGTGTCCCTCCTGGACAGAGGAAGTTGGTATTAATGACCATACATCCTTACCTCTGTGAACTTCACTCACCTAACCACTGATGATTGGGGCAACCCAGGATAAATATGGCTAGGTTTGTAAGGGCTCTAGAGCCATTAGCATAGTAATTATCTATGAAACAATGAACCTATTAAATATGATACCATGCTTTTGCCTCACTTTGGAATTAACTTTAAAATATTTTTGAAAAAAGGTTTTGTGTGTAATTCATAATTAATAACATTTAATTCATATTATGAATTATCAAAGCTAAGTTTACCAGTCCTGAGTTTGATAGCCTCAATGAGAAGTCAGAATTAATCAAAAGTCCACTTTTTGCAAGAAAAGAACTAGTCACCTAACAATAAATGCTTCTCCTGTGAAAGATTATTCCTTGGTAGGTTGAAAAAAAATAGCATATCATCAAAATAAACTCCAAAGCCTGCAACCAACAAACCTCAGCCACATATACATAAATTAGCATATTTTCAGGCATACAAGCCTTCTTGTACACCCCAAATTATACATATTGTCTCCAAGGTCATTCAAGACTGGGCACAGGAGAAACCCCTAAGGGAAACTCACAGAAGTTTCATATAAACAGCAGTTCTACACAAGATGAGTATTTGGCCTTCTGTCTTGAATGCTGCATTTAGTTACAAAAACTTAATAATCTGGTATGCAATTGCTGTTGGGAAATGAAGAAAATATTAGCAACCAAGAAGTGCAACAGCCTTTGTGTCATTGTATTTGTTGAACATTATGTTTAATCAGGGGATGTAACACCTCCAGCTACCCTACAAGTCATTGGGGGAAATTTGATTGTCTTCTCATCCATTAAATTTTTCAGTGTGGCTATTCCCTGAATTACCCCAAGGCCTGTTACTATTCTTATTTATGAAGTAAGGCACTGCTGTGCTTGTAAGACTGCTGTGTACTATTTTAAGTGTTTTCTCCTTTTACCAATATTGTGGAACTAGGATGTCAGTACATAGAAGTAAAATAACAGTGCAGTGGGAACTGCAATATTTTTGACCAGTGTGGGTGGTGATTGTGGAGATTGTATTTTCAGTCAAGTTGTGGAAAAAAGTATTTCTTGTTCAATTAATTATGTCTATATGGTGACTAAAACTATCCACAATTAACTTGCTTTGTGTATAAAGTGATATTGCAACAAACTGTGCTATATTTTTGCTTTAACTGTGTATAAAAGCAATTTTAAGGAAGTAATCTTTGACAGATTATTGCACGCCTCACATTTACAATAACCAAAAATACAAATTGCAATACTTTGCAAGCTGTGCTTGCTAATGCCACTGTTTATACATTCTGTTTGATTAGATGATTTCATCTTGTTAGCATGATTTTACGTTCCCATCCCTTTTCTTTTACCTCTATAACTAAAACGTGTTACACTGCTGCCTCTCTTGCCTGTTATATTGCTTTACCATTTTCCATTAAGAGTTTTTTTATTTCTTGAATAAATCTAAATAATGCAGAGACGCAGACTTACTAGTTTGAAGACCTGTTTTCTTTAATGTGTTAATTTAACATCATCTCACTCTAAGTATGTTTGGTAGACACTGGGGTATGGGATCTGTGATGTAACAATTCACCAAGCAGTAAAAAATATCTAAAACTGGAAAAACAATTATCACTAAATGTGGTGAATGACATTAAGTTTACAGTTACTGCTGGTGTGGAGGTGTGACAGTTCTAACTTAAACTCCTACCTAGTAGATGACCTGTCCAAAGCTCTCCAAGTTGCCTTGAATGCTGCACTGTAGACCAGAATGGGAACACTGAAATTGCTTAGGTCAGAAGGCTTCATCACATGATTGATGTGCAGTTCCATACTTATAATACCTTATAAATGAATGATGCAGGCAATTCATTAATGTGCATGTCTTCTTGATTAGAGTCACCCATCTATCAGTCATTTATCTCCATGTATCTCACTCCCCAAAACACCTCATTGTCATTTCGACTTTCCCATTTTTACTTTACATAATTGCCAGAATTGTCATAATTCTTATCAGAATTGTACAGATACAAACATTGTACAGGTACAACAATTGCTCTTCTGTAAATTCTAACTTATAAGACAAATACAAACACCATCATTCCAAAGCCTGCTGGTGTGTGAAAACTGTCATATAAAATCCTCAGCTGTATTTTGATTTTAGTTTACTTTGAAAGCTACGTTTAGTGCATAGGTTCATAGTAGGTTACTAGGCTATTGGCCCTAGGGCCGTTATATGCCTAGCCATGTTATACCTTGTTCCTTTATTGACCACCTTGTATGGTCTATATTTGCAGCATGAGTCTCTGATCAGTACTGACTGCCCTTATTCAAGAGGGACATACGTGACATCCCCGGGTTAAATTTATGGTCTCCCATCCTGTTGTCTAAGTTATGCTGAAATAGGGTTATTGAGGAGCTGTGTTTTACATAAACTGGGAGTTTGTTCCAGAGAAGTGGCAATCTCTGGGAGACATATCTGTCTCTCCAGCATGTCCTGTTAATGTTGCAGGCTATGTTAAGATCCCTAGAGTGAGTGAATCTTGTCCCATTTGACTTGAAGATTTACAGCATTTCCATTAGGGCATGCTCCGAGACTGCTCTGTAGACCAGGCACATCCTGTCAGCAGCCTATAAGATACAGGGTACAGTGACAGGGCCTTCAGTCTGTCCATGTAGGTCATTTGTTGAAGGTCCTGAATTTTCTTGGTGAGAAACCTCCGAGGTCTTTCCATCTGCTGCAGGTATCTGGTGAGGTACACAGAAGGAAGCATTGTACTCTGTTAGCTGGCTGATGAGGGATGAGTACAAGAGAGATATAAAATCCTTAGATCTGGATGTGACACCCTTACTTATGAGATGTGCAATGTAGAAGGTCTTCCTTAACACTGTCGATACATGGTGACCGAAGTTAAGGTTGCTATAAACCTGTGTTCCCAAATCCCTTACCACAGGGTTTGAGCTAAGGGGGATACTGTTAAAATTGTAATTTGCAGGGACTTCCCCTTTGCCAAAAGGGATGATAATGCATTTTTTGCATTTAGTTTAAGTCCGTGGCTTTGGCACCAATTATTTGTCTGTCTAAGCCTTTTTGTAGTATGTCAACATCATTGGGGGACTCAATGATTGCACCCAGTTTGCAGTCATCAGTGAACCTGGTAAGCCACAGGACATCTATTTTCACCTGGACTTCAGAGAAATAGACTCCAAAAAGTAGGGGGCCAAGGAAAGAACCCTGTGGTACACCGCTGGTAACTGGTCTGCTGGTAGAGGTGGAATCCACAACATTGACTGTATGTGTTCTGTGGGTGAGCCAGTTGGTTACCCATTTTGCGATATATGGGTTAAGTCCCAGCTGGGTGAGTTTCTCAATGATGACTGAGTGGGGGATTGAGTCAAAACCCTTAGCTAAGTCAAGACAGGCTGTATGCACTGTTTTGCCTTCATCTAGGGGGTTGGTGACATTCTCGAAGAAGTCCACCAGGCTTAATAAGCATGATCTACCCTTAATGAAGCCAAATTGGGTCAGGTCAAGAGTTTGAAGGTCACCTATGTCTTTGTTGATAAGGTCTGTGATGATTCTCTCCATGGCCTTGCAGATAAGACTGGTTAGGCTTATGGGTCTATAGTTCTCAGGGTCAGTTGATGTACCCCCTTTGTGCAATGAATTACTGTTTCTGTTTTCCACTCTGCTGGGACAAAGCCAGGACTTAGACTGTGGCATTCAATTCCTAGCACTAGATGAAGGCACAAAAGGTGATGGTGTTTCTATATTAATAAAACAAAAATTTACATCCATTAGATTAGGATAACAACCTGCAATTCCTCCACATCCAACTTGCAATTAACAAAACTCCTTATCACCTCAAAGCTAGTTATAGCACCCCCTCTGTATCCCTCATGGCTCATACGTCCTACCTGTCTAGTATGGAATCTCAAAGTCTTCAGTCAAACACTATTCTTTTAGAAAACTTTAACTACCCCTCCATCAATTGGGAGACGTATACATTCCCCAACATGTATACGCTGAGATTTCTGCACTTCCTTAATAAAATAAAATCTCAATGGATCACTTACTCTGCATTGCAACTAGTGGTGAAAAAAATCTTGGATTGGGTTATCACCAATATGGGACAGCTCTGTTCCCTACAGTTGTAACTTAATCCCTAGTCAAACTGGACTGGAAATCTGTCACGTTTACCATAAGAATGCAGCTGAAAATATCCAAAAGTAGCTCAGTATTCATATGCTAAAGATACTCTACTAAAACTGAGTTATGACCTGGCTAAATTCAACATTTCCTTCCAACCTCGTGATCCTATCTGTATGTGGAATCCTTTGCCACCAAAATCTATGCATATGTTAATATCTGTATAAATGCAGATATCCCCCTCCAAAGCATAGAATTTAGTGGTAAAGGATGTGGAATTATTTACCACCAAATTCTATTCACGTGTTAATAGCTATATAGATGCAGCTATCCCCCTACAAAGTAAGTACAATTTCAAATTTAAAAATAAACTCCTATGGTGTGACTCAAATATAAACACACTCTATAACAAACAGCTCATTGTATGGAAAAATAAGTGTAACTCTCTAGTTGCCAAAAACACTTGCTGAACTTAACAACAAACTGCAGTTCCTTAACAAATCAACCAAAGCTAGATATGAGGTACAAATAGCCACCCGGGATAAAGAGAATCACAAAGTTTATTTAATTATGTTATAAACCTCAGAAGTAAAAGTCAGCACTGCACAGAGCTAATAGTAAATTATATCACATACTTAGACTCACAGGACGCTGCAAATCTGCAAGCAGACAAATTTAGCTCTAGCTTCACCCCCTCTCCCCTCCTATATTCCCAGATCACATACTGTCATCCAGACCACCCCTCAAATCTCATAGAAGCTCAAGTCCTGAAAGCACTATCCAAGGCCAGAATTACTGTTTCTCTGAGGCTGGATAGCATACCAGGCTGCTTACTGGCCAGCATGTAACAGGACCTGTTAAATGTCCTACAGAGGCTGTTCAGTATCAGTTCTAAACAGGCTTTGTGTCAGATGAGTGGAGGGCAGCAGCACTCATACCCCTGCACAAAGGTGACACACATGGTTAACTCAGACCCATAAGTCTGACCAACCTCATCTGTCAGGCTAATAAAAAGGACATAGGCAACCTACAAATTCTTAACCCTAGCCAGTTCAGTTTTATAAGGGCAGATCATGCCTACTTAACCTTGTCGATAGCTTCAAGAAGGTTCCAAATCAAGAAGCAAATAAAGCAGCTAAATCCTTGCAGCACAACTTGGGAGCTATTAGTAAATGCCAGATAGAAAACAACACACCTTTTTTACCCTTACCCATCAGGAAACCATCGTTTACGAAGGGAAGAAAGAACAGCTGGGAAACCAGAAAAAGAAAATTCTCCGGCGAAACGAATGCGTATCAGCCCAGAAGACAAAAACAACAGTAACACTTTACTTTAATATGTCTAGGTATGTTTTAAATACCAATGATATTGCTTTGTTAAATAATGGCTTGTCTTTTGCTCCCTCACAAGGGAGCAAATTATCAGATGTTTTAATAGACTTGTGTTTGTTTGCTCGCTCTGTCACCTTAAAATTGCACTTTTCAAAGGAAATGAAGTTAACCTCTGACAATGCTGTTAACTTTTCTCTTTATAAAAAGAAAAGCTCTTTTGTACCAATTATGCCTCATCATGTAGATTCTTTTGTTAAATTATGTGAAATTGATTTCTATCACTATTTTTACAATGGTAAAAAGAAATGTGCTTATTTTAATATTGTCAAGTGACACTATGAAGTCACTACAAAACTTTAGTCATGATTATTCTGTGACCTTCAGACCAGTAGATAAAGGGGGAGGCATAGCACTGTTTGATACAGCTGATTATAATGTTTTAATGAATCAAATGTTGAATGCTGATGCCACATATTTTCTAATTAGTCAAGCTAAGTTAGACCAAATAATTAAAACAGTTAAGGAAGATCTCTATGATTTGCTTATGTGTTACCAGATACCTAATAGTTTGTATGAATTTTTCTCCATTGATACTCCTGTTGTCCCTATTATTAAAGGGCTACCAAAAATGCATAAAGGAATCACACCACCAACCATGCGTCCGATAGTATCTGGAGCTAAATGGATCACTGAGAACATATCCATTTACCTAGAAAGTATTTTAAGACCTTTAGTTGATGTTATTCCTACAATCCTTAAGGACACTTATCAGCTTATAGACTATTTACATTCATTTAATTTTACTTTCATACAAGACAAACATTTACTTATCACAATGGATGTACAAAGTCTTTTCACCTCAATTCCCAATGAAGATGGGATTGAAGCAATACGTGAATTATTGCAACATTCTCCCACAATAGATGGGAATAAAACGATCCTAATTTGTCAACTACTAGAATTGGTTCTTAGCAATAATGTGTTTGCATTTGGGGGTGACCTATACCTACAGACTTGTGGTGTGGCTATGGGTACCCCCTGTGCAAACACATATGCTAATTTAGTCATGCATCACTGGGAATTAAACTATGTTTTTCAACATATTTTATTCAATAAAATTTTAGTCTATAGGTGTTTTGTGGATGACATCTTAATTATATGGGATGGCTCTATGGAAGAATTGTTTTCCTTTAAAGCACATTTAGAAACTACAACTACCTTTCTTAGATTTTCAATTGAAACATCTTACTTATCAGTAAATTTCCTGGATGTTAGTTTAAATATCAGGAATGGGAGATTGGTATCTACATTATACAAGACAAAATGCTGGAGGAACACAATTTTGAAATATGATAGTATGCATCCGCGGCATATTTTTAAAGGAATACTAAGAAGTCAATTTACTAGATTAAGTAAAATTTGTATTGATAAAAAAGATTTAAAAAGAGAGGCAGATAATATGGTAGATATGTTTTTAGAAAGGGGCTATGATTATGATTTAATAATGAATGTTAGGAATAGTATTCTGTTTCAAGATAATTTAGAACCTAATGATATAAAAGGCAACAATGTTTTCCCTACCTTTAAAAGTGATACACATAATTATAAGGAGAAAGTATCTTTTATCACAACTTACACAAATGACTTTCAGAACATTAGAAAAATATTACTTAATAATTGGAAAGTCCTACTGATAGATGAACCTACATTAAAGGTAGTGGGCAGCAACCCACATATAATTTATAGGAGTAATAAAAACCTGAAATCTTTATTGTGTGATAGATCTGATCTGACTAGCAATGATTTACAAAAGTCAACATACCCTTTTGGGACTTACCCTTGTCAGCATTGCAATTATTGTAAATTTATTACTAAATCACAAGATTTTACACATCCAGGATTCCAATATGTCTTCAAACCAAGATTTAGGGCTACTTGTGATACTTCAGGCCTAATTTACCTGGCCACTTGTGAATGCTGCTCTGTATTTTATATAAGCCTTACTAAAAGGAAATTAAGAAATAGAATCTATAATCACCAGTATGATATCAAAAAGAAGAATGAGTTAAACGCTCTAGCTAAACATATTATATCTAACCCATCACACTCTTTTGTTTTTAGGGTATTACAAATAGTGGAAGCTAATGCTAGAGGTGGTGACTACATAAACTCGATAGAATTAAATGAATTGAAATGGATTCTCAGACTTAGAGGCCACTATCCTCCTGGACTAAATAATTATATTACAATAAGATCTTTTCTTAATAACCGGAGATAATTTTATTACCCATATTCTATTTTTCTGATATATTATATTTCATTCTATCTTGTGGCATACAGCATTTTTTATTATGCATTTTTTATTATGAATTTTTTATTATGAATTTTATGAATTTTATTTAACTAATTTCATTAATCACATCTAATGCATGAAATATTTATTTATTTATTTATTTACTTATCTATACACTTATTTATTTTTTCATCAATACTTTAATGTTCATATTGGTCCATGAAATATTGATGGTATTAAAACAAATGCAGTTTTTGAAATATCTTTGAAACACATTTTTATTATTACTTCTAATGTTTCCAAGATTTATAAATCATATGAATATTTATTTATTTACATATGTACTTATTTCTATCTGTACACTGTGTTTATATTTTTATTTTTATCAAAAAGTGGTTTTTAAACAAGCTATAACATATTTATTTATTTATTAACTAATTGATTAACCTATTAAATTAATAATTTATTATTAATTTATTGCTTAGGGTAATTTCTGAACCATGATTTATGATTTCACAAAATATTTTATACAAATTTATGTTGGTCATGAAATGTTTATATTTATATATATTTATATTCATTATAATATTTGCTATTATATGCTATACAAAATTAGCAAGAATGTTTAGATAAGAATGCTGATTTAAATTCTCTTGTAAATGCTCTTGACATCATAAAATTTATTGGTCCATCTATACAGTTATTTATCTATTTATCTATTTATTTATTCATTTATCTACTTCATTTTATGTATACTTACTGTCAAAATGCACTTTCAAATGTCTAATATCTGATTATTTATATATCTATAATATCTATAATATCTAACATAATAATTACCATCTGACAGATTTTGATTCAAGAAAGGGTATGAATAAAGATGAATCATATATCGTATACTACGTTATACATGAAGATGATATATATCTAAGTGAATTTTAGATAACTTCAAATGGACACTAAATTATGTATGTCTTACTATATTGAGTGTTCTTACTATTGTGTTGCTTTAAATTTTCTACAGATAATGACCATTTTAATTGAATTATTAGCTAATTGATTAATTAGTTAACCACTGTTATTGAACTATGCCCCCCTATAAATATGTTGACTGTTTCTAGTTGTATATTGTCTGAAGAAGCGTATCAGAGCATACGCGAAAGCGCTCACCGTTTGTCTTTTCTTTTCTAATAAATTATTTCATGTAACGTGGAGAGTCTGAAGTTTTTGTTCTTCATTTTTCTTTATTTAATTATGTTATAAACCTCAGAAGTAAAAGTCAGCACTGCACAGAGCTAATAGTAAATTATATCACATACTTAGACTCACAGGACGCTGCAAATCTGCAAGCAGACAAATTTAGCTCTAGCTTCACCCCCTCTCCCCTCCTATATTCCCAGATCACATACTGTCATCCAGACCACCCCTCAAATCTCATAGAAGCTCAAGTCCTGAAAGCACTATCCAAGGCCAGAATTACTGTTTCTCTGAGGCTGGATAGCATACCAGGCTGCTTACTGGCCAGCATGTAACAGGACCTGTTAAATGTCCTACAGAGGCTGTTCAGTATCAGTTCTAAACAGGCTTTGTGTCAGATGAGTGGAGGGCAGCAGCACTCATCCCCCTGCACAAAGGTGACACACATGGTTAACTCAGACCCATAAGTCTGACCAACCTCATCTGTCAGGCTAATAAAAAGGACATAGGCAACCTACAAATTCTTAACCCTAGCCAGTTCAGTTTTATAAGGGCAGATCATGCCTACTTAACCTTGTCGATAGCTTCAAGAAGGTTACTAAATTAATGGATAAGGGACAATCAGTGCACACTATACATCTAGACCTCACAAAGGCATTCATCACCATCCCACACTCAGGTATAGTTGCTAAACTCACCCACCTAAATGTAGATTACCGCGTAGCCCCATCTGATAGCAAACTGTATCACTGATCAAACTCAAGAAATTAGTATGAGTGGCTTTGCCTCCTCCAAAAGACATGTCACTAGCAGTGTTCCCATGGCTCTGTCCTTGGCCACTTCTGTTTTGTATTTACTTTTCAAAGGTCAAAGCAAATGCTAAAGGTTTATGGCTGGGCAAGTTTGCAGAAGACTGTAAACTTGGTACCATCATAAACTCTTCAGAAGGCACCAGAATCCTGCAAACAAATAGCTGGTGCCAAAACCATGGTTTAAAACAAAATGCCAAGAAATGTATAATAATATAATTTGGAAAGCATGAAGTCCCCTGTAACTATCTTATCAATAATGCACCAGTGAAAACCTATTTCAGTAATTAGGGACCTAGGAACCTATGTAGACAATGAACTATATTTTGATTGCCATGCATCCACTATTGTAAGAAAGTCTTTATTCTTAGCATAACTCATTAGTACAGGTATGTCGTATAGGTCAAGGGATGTAGTCATTCCACTATATTTGTCACTTATTAGGCCAATCATTAAGTATAATGCCCCCTTCAGAATGTATCTGTCCACATACTTGACATAGCTTGAACAATTACAATGCTTTCTCAACAAGAATATCATGAACCTAAATCATAAAAACTACACTGGTAAAGCCCTGTCCCTCTTCACAGTATCCTACAAACTACTAAAGCTCAACCATTGCTCATTACAGACCCTCACCTGAGCCCAACCTTTCAGACGTACTGTATATCCACAGGTCCAGTGGTGGTAGCAACACCCACTCAGGAGATCTTAATCTCTTCTGCAACATAAATAGAAAATGTTGAGAGGATAGATAGACCTCACAGAAAATACCGCTTCTCTGCAATTGTCTTCCTCTTCATATAATGCAAAGTACACCTCTCACTCTGTTTTTGTGTAATCTGGATGAGTGAATGAATGGAAAACTGCAAATTCACCCCTAGTTTAGTACCTTGCTCCCCTCAAGTGAGTAGACAGAAATTTGCATTTTGTACTCAAACCTAATGTTGTTGCTCCATTCACCTAGCTATCTTTTAAACAATATACTCAACACGCTACCCCAAGACATCTAGAAAGGAGACACATTATTTTAACTGTTGCAATTTCTACCCATAAAAGCTATTTTAGAGGTGCATTCCTTTTTAAACCAGCACTCTTTGTATACATCTATACTGTAAATACTTATTCACACAGTTCTAAACATTCGGTGCTTTTTGAGTGTTGAAATTTCTAAGAGATAAAATGTACTCATTTGAGTACATTGCGTATGCCTACCTACACCTTTGGCTCCCCTCTGGACAGTAGTAACATGTAAATGTCTGCTTGACTCTGGGCTATTTGTACTTAAAATACAAGGGAACTGAGTTATTCATACTTATAATACAAGGTCTGCAAACTTCTTGGGAATGCATGGCTAGGCCTCAAAAGATCCTCATAGATCAATAGCTTAGTAAGTACCTGTGAACTTATGAAACTATTGCATGGCCACATATACACCAAAAATCACTTGAACAATGAAAACAAAATATTAGTTCAAATTATTTAATGCCATACTTCACAACAAAAAGTGAAACTGTTTTTGGGGATCATTCTTATTCCACAGGCACAGGAGTTATTCTTAGCCAGATGCAGAGATACAGACAGAAAGGGAAAGCATATGCCAACAGAATAATAGCTGTTATAGAAAAAAGATATTCTAAGACAAGGATATATTTGCTGATGTTTGAACTTGTGAATGTCTGCATATATAATTATTTGAAAAACAGTTAAGTGTACAACAGAGCAAAATTACATTAAACAAAATTTAATAAACTAAAGTCAAAACCACCTCTTAAGATTGGAAGGTGGTGACTAAGATTAAAGGCACATCAGTTCAATATTATCTCTTTAGAAGGAGACAGAGAAAATACAGCTGGTTATTTATCAATATCCCATGAACACAATGAAGAAGGAACAGATGTATAAATGACTGTGCTAATGTGATAGCAGGTTGTGAATAACAAAACCTGTATTTTAAAACAAATAAAAATAGAAACTAAGGAAAACACGTAGAGCTATAACAAGTGAAACAATTTTGTTTAACAGCCACGATGCACAAGAAGTACAAAATTGACTAAGATGTTCACAATTTTAAAATATGGGACATACAAAGATGAAGTTAGAGTTTATGAAAACAGTGAGTGCTAATGAGATCAAAGTGATCATTCCACAAACTTTCCAGAAAAACTTAATGAAGTTGTATTTAAATGTTATTTAGGACTACTAAGAGCTATGGCCTGGGGTGGTCGAGGTGGTGCAGTGGTTAGCGTTGCCACCTCACAGCAAGAGGTTCTCTGGTTCGATCCTTGGCAGGGGTGCCTTCTGTGCAGAGTCTGCATGTCCTCCCTGTGGTCACGTGGGTTTTCTTCAGTGCTCCAGTTTCCTCCCACATCCCAAAGACATGCTGTAGGTGGATTGGACACTCTAAATTGGCCCTAGGAGTGAGTGCATAAGTGTGTGTGCCTTCTGTGGAAGGTTGGGTGCTGGGCTGGCAACTCGACACCATAAAACTCCACTGCCAATCATGAGCGGACAGGTGATCCACTGTGACGACCCCTAACTGGGAAAAAGCCAAAAGAAGAAGAGTTATGGCCTAATCAGAGAAAAATCATGCTAAAGAAACTTTTACATGACTTTGTCCTTTCAGAGGCGAACATGATGACATAAATGTCACTGTATCATTTCAGATGTCTGAGCTACCTAATCAAGCACAACTGATCAATAAATGCATACATATGTTTGAACTTTTAGTTCCTGTTAATAGATGAAAACAACCGGTTTCTTGTTGATAAACTTATAATATTGACTTCAGCAAATAATGTAGTACCCGTACTAGAAAATAATTTCTCCACATTTTGGCAAAGCAGTTTCCATTAAGTCTGACAATGACGCACATTTCAGCATTTAACCTTTCAAACAGATTTGTCAAAGCTTCATAAGATGGTAGCAATATTGTGGTACTTGACTAATGGCAAAGTGGATCATTACTAGAAACAGAGAATAGCAAAGTTTAAAGTATCCCAAGAATCCAGCAAATGTTTGCTGTCTACAGCAGTTAAACATATCCCATAACAAGAACCCAAACAGTGATGTCTAAATACAACTTTAATAATAAGACATCATACATTGTGACAAAGCAGAAAAAGTAGTAAAGAAAAGATTATTAGTCAGAAAGAACTCGATTAAGAAGTATGCACATTATAAAGTACAAGCAGTTCATCATAATTTTCAAAAGAAAGTGTATATTCCTGAAACTGGTCAACCAGAATATATACCCTACTAAAAAATGCGGGCTCTATTTACACCTCAGGTGGTTGTATTCCTTTTCAATTACTGACTCTGTAGTGCCACAATAAGGTGTGCAGCACTCCTGAGTATACCATCCATCTGGGTGTTAAACTGCGGCTCTACCTGCCTGAGTTGGGGGTAGCTTGGGTGAATGTAAAAGATTCCATAGCACTTACTGAAAAAAGATTTGGGGGATTTTCACAGTGTCCTGGCCAAATTTCCTCTAGTTCATATAAACAGCATTTTGGATCTCCCCTTAAAAGAGGCCACCAGCTAGTGGGACTAACCTGGTCACCAAAGAAGA
The DNA here is from genome assembly GCF_019279795.1 of Protopterus annectens. Classification (NCBI taxonomy): domain Eukaryota; kingdom Metazoa; phylum Chordata; order Ceratodontiformes; family Protopteridae; genus Protopterus; species Protopterus annectens. The sequence goes on from NC_056739.1 coordinate 1,230,824,943, forward strand.
ATAAAGTAAATAAACTACTAAAATGGGACCATCCAATGCAAATGACATAAAAGGTTTGGTTTTCATGATAACTGTAACTAAAGGAAAATATACTTTCACTAAACCCTTTTCCTAGGCTATATAGTGAAGTTATTGCAGAATCTGATTGCCCTTCAGGGACTAAACCTGATAACAAACCTGAAAATTATGGAGGCTGTAAGCTAAGTACTTAATGAATTATAAATAATCTGCCTATTTTAAGAGCTATGTTAATTATGAAATGCCTTAAATGATTTATTCAGAAAATGGTGGATTATACAAGTCAAAAAGTAAAAAGGTCACAGACAAATCAATTAAAGCTGAAACATGCACGTCCACAGCTAGTGGAGTTTGAATTTATTGGCCTGAATGCGTCCACAAAGACTTAAAAAGAAAAAGTAAAAAGTCATGGAAATTCAGAAGCCATATAGCTAAAACACTTGGTGCCCTTAAGGGGTCATTTGCATATAACCCATGGGCCTCTATTAGGTTCATAGGTTCATAGGTTGGTACTAGGCTATCAGCCCTAGGGCCTATACAAGCCTAGCCATAACAATTCCCTGGCTATTTCTTCCCACACTATTTACTTCCCTGGACCCCTGTCTAGCAGGGTGACTGAAGTGACCCCCCGGGGTGAATTCCCTTTCTCCCATCCAATCATCAAGGTTCCTTTTGAAGAGGGCCAAAAAGGCGCTCTGCTTGACATGTATGGGCAGTCTATTCCAGAGTCTGGGGAGTCTCTGGGTCAGGAACCTATCCCTCCAGCATGTTTTGTTTATTGTGATGACAAGGTTTAGATCCATGGAGCATGTGGCTCTGAGGGATTGGGATTTCTTTAAGTGTAGCATGTCCAATAGCTGTGGGTTTGACATGGCCTTGTATGTTAAGCAGAGATCGCCACAGAGTAGACGATATGCAACAGAGTATAGCTGGAGTTTTTTAAGGTGGTCAGCATAGGGCATCTGCTTTAGGCCTGTGATTCTTTTAGTGAGGTATTTCTGTGGCCTTTCCAGTTGTTGTAGATATCTTGAGAGGTACATACCAAATGGGGCGTTGTATTCTATAATGGGTCTAATGTGGGATGAGTACAGTGGGACAATGACCTCCTTTTTTCTGGATGAAAAGCCCTTAGTGATGAGGTGTGCCACACTGAAGGATTTCCTGACTGTTGTAGCGATGTGGTTATTGAAGGTGAGACCACTGTCCACCTGTGTCTCTAAGTCTCTTATCACACTTTCAATGTTTAGTGTACTGCCACCTATTTGGTAATTCACGGGTACATGTTTTTTTCCCAAAGGGGATAACCATACATTTCTTGGCATTGAGTGAGGTGCCAGTTCATTTTGTAGTTCATGTAGTACACAGCCCGGGATGTCATCTGGTCCCATGGATGCTGTATTCTTAGCTTTGGAGAGTGCGTTTTTTACCTGTGTGGCCGTTATCACTGGAATTTGGCAATCATCCAGTATTGAGATGGGCCATTTAGGGGGTGAGAGGGGGGTGAAGTTGGCACTGAATCGATCTGCCAGGATATTGGCAATATCCTTGGGATCAGTATATTTAATGCCATTCTGTTGTAGCTCAGAGCAGATCTGAGCATTGCAATTTAGATTCTTGACATAGTTATAGAATGCCTTGTGGTTGTCTTCAGAATCTTTGGCAATTTTATTTTCGTAACTAGCTTTGGAGAATTTTATGAGGGATCTCAGCTTCTTACTGAGGCTAGTAAGAGAGTTTTTTGCATCCTGGGATTTTCCTCTTTCTGCAACAGTTTCTTCCTTTTGTTTCCTTAGAATTTCAACAAGGATAAGAGGTATATGTGAGAACACTAGGACTGCACTGCAACTAGCCAATATAGATAACAATAAAAGAAAACATGAATGTTGAGGCTAACTCTAAACTTGAGCTTTGCCTTAGCTAAATATCCACACCTACAGTTTCTACATTACAGTTCAGGTTCGTCCTCAATGAATTAGTGTACCATTAGACATACTGACTTTAAGTATTACTAAGTGAATTTGTTTTTACAGTACACTACCTGAAGGGTGTTCTTAAGTCTTAAACATTGATGTAAAAGCTGCACCACCTTAAATCAGATGCCCCATATGAGTGGTCATTTAATGTAGTCTTGAGTCTTTACTTTTCTTAATGCTCCCACAAATTTACTATGTCCAAGGTCCCTGCATTAAGTTAGAGAAATCTACTTCCCTGCAATGTCCACCTAAAGTTATTGTTTCAGGTCTATGATTAAAAACATTGGGAGTGCTGTAACAATTGTAAATGTTGTGGCAGATAGCATTCATACAGGAATAATTGTATATGCTTATTTAACCATGCTATGGTTCATTAAGCACATATAGGCTTACATATATACTTACTATCTGCATTATTTATTTATATATATGAGCTGTTAATAAAAAGTGTGAACTACATTATTAATGTAAGCTATAGTTAAGCTATAGTTATAGTTATTGCTCTATAGTGTTAGCGCTAATGATAACTTTACAGCTATCATTGTTACCTAACTGGATATATACCTTGTAGCTTCCTATAGTCTTGTTCCTAGCCTAGTTAGAACAATAAGATTTGACCAGAATTTTGCTGACTTACTTTTGATAAGGACTTGCTATAATACTAATTAGAAGACTTGTAAGGAGTGATGCATCTTTCTAGACAATTTGAGAACTTGATAGCCTGAACTACATTTTTGTACAGTTCTACGTGATTATATGCTTGTAATATTCTGTTTAATTACAATGCCTTTGATACTAAACTAAATATCTTGTTTCTACTATTTTTCTCTCTCTCTTTTCCACCTAAAACAATCCCAGCTCTCCAATCTGAGTACACTGCTCTAGAACACAGAAACTAACAACCTGAAGAACAAGGACCCTGTCCAAACTCCCTTCAGTCTCCACAGTTGAGCAACCTGTCCCTGTACTTTCTCAGTAAAGGGAGCATGAAAGTATGTGTCTAAACTATCACGGCCAGTATAGCCTATAACTTATTATTAGATCTAGGTGGTTATAGCCAGGAAAACCAGCAGCTTTACTCCCTCCCCACTCTGTAATCAGTCTAATCTACTTTTTCCACCATTTAAAGACACTCAGAACCACTACTCCTTTTCTTGCATTAGGAACCTAAACTCCCTCCTGTTTTACCCTGCTTACAATAAATTAATTTGAGCCAACAGGTGTCAGACTTGTCCTTCCAGGCCTTGAAGCCTTCTCCTGACCCATACTACACCTTTGCTATACACTGTTTTATCCATAGACTTGCTATTAAACTGTAGCCCATAACATCTATTTATTTTTATGGTTAGCTCTCACACACCCTCCAAATAGCTCTTATCTACTCTTAACTTTATTCCAGTATTTAGGGTTACCTACCTACTGTAATCCCTGCTTCAACTGATTGTTCTTTTCAGCTCCTTGCCTCTCTTGTCTCTACACTCTCCATTCGCCCTGCGGGCTCACTCTTCTTCCCTACCCTACCCCCAATTCCCACCCACCCCTACTGCTCCTAAGCTTATACATCCTCACCACACCCTCTTCCTCTCCAATCCAATCACAATAGTCATCTTGTTAACATTCTACATACACCTATCTCTAATCACCCTTAGTATAACTCCTTCCCTTTAAAGAACACCAGTAAGCTTATTAGTCACTATGCAAACACGACCTTTCAAAATGCAACTAAGGCTCCTAATCCTTGTCTTTTTCCTACTTTCTCTAACAGCAACCTACCTGCTAACCTCATATGAACAGTCAAAATATTTACAGCTGAACTTCCCTAATGCACAAACAAGTACTATACCTCTAATTATCTCCCCAGAACACATAAATATAACATCTTTACCTAGCTATTTATCTGCTAAATATCACAGACTGACCCATATCAAATACAACTATCTAAAACCTAAAAAACCTCTTCACCATTACTTTAACCTACACAATCCCTTAAACAAACTATTACACCTCTCCTTACTAGATGGGGACATTCATCCTAACCCAGGACCAGGGCAAAAACAAGCACAGAACCACAAATTCATGTTCCCGCTACCCCAAATATCCCATCTAAATCTTCCAACTCACTCTATAAAGCTAACCTCAATATTTTTAGCGTAAATAATAAAATTGCCAAACTCCATGCTCTCCTGGATGTTCATTCCTTTGATATACTTTGTTTAACAGAAACATGGCTAAAACCCACTACACAAGATGTTGAAATTATTCCATCTGGGTACAACATCTTGAGACAAGACCGCAAAGTAAAAAAAGGAGGGGGTGTTGCTATCCTCTATAAAGAAGGGCTACAAATATATATATATATATATATATATATATATATATATATATATATATATATATATATATATATATATATATATATATATATACTAGATCTTGGTTCCTCTTCTGAAAACAATGTAGAAATCATTAGCACCAAACTTCAACTTAATCCCAGCAAATCCCTAAATATAATATGTATCTACTTGCCCCCTGGTAACAACATCACCACTCTGGAAGGTATCCTTGCTGAACTCTCCACAAAAATTTCCCAAGCGACAAGAATTCTTGGAAACTTTAATATAGACTGGAAGGACTGCTCTACTGAATCACCAACCTCCCTTATTAACCTTAATGGCTTCTGACAAACAATTAACTCCCCAACCAGAATTAATAAACCCAATAACAAAGAATCCATCCTAGACTGGTATCTAATAAATAATCACCAACAACTCTATAATGTAGGGACCCTCCCTGACGATGTAAGTGACCATTCACTGACTTATATAATCAGGCAAAGGTCTAGCTCACACAACCCAACCATATATAAAATAATAAGAAGCAACAGAAACTTTAACCCCAATAACTTCCAAGCTAAACTAAAAGAATGTGATCGGTCACCTATAAAATACTTCCCACTTGACGAAGTAACGAACTACTTTAACTCAAAATTCTTAACAATCCTTAACCACCATGCACCAAAACTGTCCATCAAAATTAAATCTAAATCTGCCCCATGGCTTACAAAGAAAACCAGGCAGAAAATTCAACAGAGAAATAAAGTTTGGGCACTAGGGAGAACAACTAAAAACCCCGTAGAACAACAACGATTTAGGCAAAAAAGAAATGAGACTAAGAAAGCTATACTTGAAGATAAAAAAAACTTTTACTTCCACCTCCAACAGACCAACCAAAATAATCCACAAAAGTTCTGGGCTAGCATAAACAGACTACTTCAACCAGGCCAATCCACAACACCACCCCCTATAGGATCAAATTCCAACAATCCAAAGCAAACTGCTAATGCTTTTAATACCTTCTTCACTGAGACCATCCAAACACTTGCTAATCAACTAACAGCCGATAGCTCTGCCCTTGCAACCAATACTTTCTCTCAACTCTAAACCTGCAACCTGTCCCAACTTCCCTCATCTGCAACCTCTAAAGCAAACTAAAACCTACTATCCCCTCAGCTGACCAGCTACCTGCTGAATACCTGCAAAAGGCAGCCAAAGTCATAGCTTATCCTGTATCATTGCTGGTAAATAGAACCATGCAAGAAAGCACTATTCCCACCATTTGGAAAGTCTCCTACATTATCCCCCTACACAAGGGTGGAAACTCCAGAGAATATTCTAACTATCGTCCCATAGCTCTACTTTCACCATTAGCTAAAATAATGGAAAAGTGCATCCACAGACAGTTACTAGACCACCTACTCCAGAACAATTTACTGGCCAAATCTCAACATGGCTTCAGGCCTTTCCAGAGTACAACTGCACTCCTATACTTCACTGACAGCATCAATAAAAACCGTAATAACAATCTTCTCTCTTAAGCACTTTTCATCGACCTTTCAAAAGCATTTGACATGGTCAACCACCACTTACTTCTCAATATTCTAAAATCCTTCTCTCTGGACACAAAGACTATAAAATGGTTCCAGTCCTACCGTGATAATAGACAGCAGGCAGTGCTATGGGACAACAACCTCTCATCCCATCTCCCAGATACCCTAGGTGTTCCTCAGGGCTCTATATTGGGCCCCCCCTCCTTTTCTCAATATTTATCAATGACCTCAACCTAGCTATTCCTTTAACTAACTGTGTACAATACACAGATGATTTGGCAATAATCTGCTCAGCTAAATCTCAATCCCAACTACAGACTCTAACTCAATGTTCAATAAAACAGAAAATTGGTTTCTACAATGCTGCCTCCTCTTGAACCCCCCCAAAAAAAACAAACTCCTCCTCTTCACTCCCACCCGTAAATCACTCTCAATGAGCTTTTCAGTCTTATCCAATAATGGTGCACTCATATCTCCCGATCCAACAACTAAACTTCTAGGGGTAACCATTGATAACAACCTGAACTTTGAAACCCATATCAACAATACCATAAAAACTGTCAACAGGAAACTAGGCTCCCTCTATAGGATAAAACCCTTTCTCTCCCCACTAGCCAGAACCACTATTGCCTATTTCCACCTTATCTCCACACTTCTTTATGCTTCTTCCATGTATACTAACTTGTCAAAAAATAACCTTAACAAGCTAGCCAATGTTTAGAATAGCATTGCCAGATTTGCTACTGCTTCCTCTTTTAGGACCCATCACTGCCATAATTTGAAACAATTAGGCTGGTTAGAGCTTCTGAATCAGATTCACTTTAAACAACTCACCATTGCGCACAAAACCCTTTTCCAATCTACCAGTACCCCAATACTTGCTAGTCTCATTACCCAATATTAGAACCTTTCAACTTTACACTCATCTAATAAACTACTTGTATCAACATGTAAATCTAATAACATGGCAGGAGATGCTCTGTGCTCAAATGCAGTTGGAAAGTATTGGAACCAACTCCCCCATGAACTTACATCACTGTCTTCATTTACACTTTTTAAACACAATCTGAAACTCTATCTTAAAACCCATTGGTTATGTCCCTGTACAAATCCAGACTAATCTCATACTATATCCTAAATACCCTATCTTAAAACCTAATTCCTGCTCTATCTATGTCTTTTAGATCAAGGCCTATCCTTGGCAAAAACATATCTTATCCTAATAGAGATAATTTAAATACCTAGTTAAATTCTTCTGCATATAATTCTAAAATATCCTACCTAAGGCAGGCAACAAGTATGTTTTAAACTGTGAGCATTTCTGAACTGTTGAAACTTGGAAGTATGCATTTGTTTAACAATTACTTTCAAGTTACTAATGAAGTCTTGTACATCAAGTCTAAAATATCTTATCTAATGCTTGTAACATGTTTTTTGTATAAACTGTGAAGATTCCTGAACTGCTTAAAATTTGTAGTATTTAACTGTATAACAACTAGTACCTGTATGTTAGTAGTCTAGTAATCTCTTGGAGCTTATCTCCCCGGGACTCTACTGAAAATGGACATAAATCCAGTTAGACTATCCCGGTCAACAAATGTAAAATAAATAAATAAATAAAATTCTAAAGTTTGTTTATGGCAGGGGCCACCAGATTGGTTTCCTTTTTTTGGAGGAGAACATCTTGGTTCTATTTGGGATGACATGATTCACGCATGAGTGGATGTGCGAGTACAATGCCTTAGTGTAGGACTCAGCAGTCTAACTTTCAGTTCCCATCTGCATGGGTGTCATGAAGTTTGTAACTTCTGACTTAAGTAACATGAAGTTGGCTTTGGAGAAGTTTTTTATGGGGGTTCCTTACTGAGGGGTGGGGGTGGGATGTGGATGTTAAAGGTGATTAGCTTATGGTCTGACCTGACCAACAAGGGGGTGACCAAAGATGTGGAGCATCGATTTCCCATGTTGGTAATGACGATGCCTAGGATATTGGAGCCCGTGGTGGGACTATGGATTAGTTGATCCAGGACATTGGAATTTATGAATTCCAAGAACCATTCGGCAAAGGTGTTGGTACATGAGTAGTTTTCCCAGTTAATGGCAGGGTAGTTGAAATCAGCCAGTATTAGGGTGTTTGGTTGTATATTAATATTTTCCAGTATGTTTATAAAGGTGTAGTGAGAATCTTGGGGGCATGGTGGGGGATCTGTAGCAATCTACAATTTGGATTGCAGTCTTACCTAGTGTTAGTTGCACCTGGAGAATTTCAGACACATTGTGTTGGGCAACTAACCTGGTGGTGTGAATATCCTTGGTGAATATGGACACTCCCCCACCTTTAGTGTTTCGATCCTGGTTTGGTGGCCGAAAAGTGTGGCAAGAGTTGTAGCCTGGTATTGCAGGGGTGCTCTCTGGAGCCTTGAACCAGGTCTCAGTTACTGCACAGATATCGATGTTCCCCATTTTAAGGAGTGCGTCGAGAGAGTGCATTTTGAGGTTTAGACTTCTAGCATTCAGTAGCATTGCCTTCAGATTTTACATGCTTGTACCTGTTATGGTGGTGGTTTTAACCTTTGAACTTTGCCTAAAAAAGGCACTATAGGAGTGGCAAGAGCCTTAGCCAGTAACCTGAATCTCAGGGGCAACAGGTGCAGACAATCTCTGGCAAAGCATCATGGTCTGTCGATCATGTCGTCCCAGGCAGACAGATACTGGATCCCCTTTGAATGATACCAGAAGCTTAGCCAATTGATGAAGTCAATCATTTTGTCCTTATAGTGTGGTATCATTCTGGGCGAAGACAGGATGCTACTCAGGGCTAGGGTCATACCTGCCTGGGCCACGTGATACAAGAGCTCTTCCATGTCTGTTTTCATGTAGTCCAGAGAGGTACGTCTCAAGTCATTCACTCCAACATGGAGTCATATTTGTACTTGTTGTGGAGTGACTTGACTGCATGAATTATGTGGCGGATTGAAGGTTTAACATATCACACTGTGAAAACTCTAGCTTGGCTAGGTTTATCTTGTAGTTTTTGTATTATACAAGTCAGTATTTAATATTCTTTAGTAGTTGTGTCTACTTCTTGACATTATATTATGCCACATACATTTTAACATTACTGTAATTATACTACTTCACATACGTATCAAAAAACATATTTGTAATTGCATCAAACATAATGGCTTACATTTTTAAAACATTTGTCTGTTTAAACTTATTTTTCGACTTTAGCATCATGGTGAGACATTTTACTAAGCATTTAGTAGTATAATCATACATGCAACAAATTCTCTCAACTCTTGTAAGATAAAGAACTGATAATTCAGGCCAAGGAATCATATAAGCAACATTTAATGACCTTTCAACATGGGTGTAGCCAGGCATACTCTTTGTACTCAACTGAGTGCATTCTTTTATGAATGTGTATCAGAAACATTTTGGCTTAATGAGACCAGAATATTTTTACAAATTTCTAAAGTGTGCCACATAACACTGTATGAAACTTGCTAAGCTACAGGAATATTCTTCTGAAAACAACTTTTGTTATACGTGTAGAGGACAACAGCTGACAGTTTTACAAGTCCATCAGGGCATTGACTGCACACATTACTTCAGCAATCAGGGGCAATGGCTGAAGAAATCTGTGCAGTTTTAAGTGCAAAACAGGTTGAGGTGGGGGTAGCAGCATGAGATTCTGAGTACAGGTCCCATGAGCCAGTGCCCCACTCCCTTAGCTCTTCAAGTCTTCAAGTGAAGAGCAAAAACAAACAAAAAAAAAACACTTGTGGAAAACTGCTTATTAGCTTCCTTTACAGAGTACACAATCAGGTAGCCAAATGCATGCCTCCTCCCTCCTGCAAACATATATATATATATATATATATATATATATATATATATATATATATATGAAGAATGGACGTTGTAATAGTAAAGCATACACAAGGGATGTGAAGGGAATAAAGAGCAATGTTGGTATTATAAAGTGCTTTCAGAGTATGTCATAAAAAGCAGCCCAGGAGTGAGCAGAGCACCGCTACTCACACCACATGCAGGGTATTACCAATGGGAGTAACATTGTTGAAATTCTAGGTCTACTTTACACACAGACGGAATGTAGTCCCATGCTGGGACCTCCAAAAATTGGAAAGCGCAAATAGCCGTATTCCATAACCCCAGGAAAGGCACATATGTGCAAATATACATGGCGGGAAACCCTGTGAATACACGAGGCAGGACAGAATGTGTGTAGGGCCCCAAAAGCTCTGGAGAGAGAAATGTGTAAAGGTGTGTCATGGCTGCGAATACAAGTGGATAATGGATGTTGCACGTGTAAATTTAACACGGGTGGGGTGGAGGAACTATGGGTATGCAATTATGGATCCAAGTGTGCCAGGATTGGATGGGCCGGTTCTAATGGACCACCCTGTGGAGGTTAGCTAGGTCGTAATAGGTATATATGCATACTCACATGCAGACAACAATATATGTTGACATACAAATTCTGTAACACATGCATTCCATTTGTTGACATAAATAATAGAAATGTGTCCATACAAACATCAACAGTACATGGAATAATAGTCTGTGCAGAAGAGGGATGGGACGAATCACACTATCACATTCCAATTACCATCGGTAATCCATACATGAACATATAGCGACATCTGTCCGCTGTATAACGTGCTACATACCGATTACAAGATGACTGGAGTGTGTCGGTGTTATAATGAATAAGGCACTAGTATGCTGTTGAAGCTTATAAACATCATTACGCATGTGTAAGCACGTATGAGCGGGGAATGTATTTGACACACTGATGTATATATATATATATATATATATATATATATATATATATATATTGTCAAAGGAAACATATACTTTAAAAATGATCAATACACAGTAGGTTCAGGTTAAGGCACTTTAATCTTCAATACACAGTAGGTTCAGGTTAAGGCACTTTAATCTTGCAGCAAGGAGACAAAAACGTGCTAATACAGAGTTTGTCTAACTAGAATCAGGAAATACCAGCATTTTTATACATTTTCTAGTAAGACATTGCCTACCAAGCTGACGTAGCAGATCACAAGTTTTAACATCATCATTTTTACAGTGAGCTTATCGAAGGAAGGACACTCAGCAAACTCGGAGCTACAATATATAACATTAAGTATCCTGGTTTTTGTTTATTTTGTTCTTTATTTCTTTGTTGTTTATAGCACTTTGTGTACTGTGTATTTTTTCTAGCTAGTTTCACTGTGTGTGAGGTATTAACTGGAAATTGTCCACCCTTATTAAGCATCTGTTGGGTTGTTTGTTTATGATAACTTGTTGCAGTTAAACTCTTTTTTTCTAGTGGCTCCTTTAGCTGTTTAAAACTTTCATTTAAAGGCTCACTGCTGCTTTTCAGCTGGGAGTAACACTTCTGCAGTTTGTTCTAAGTAGTGTGGATATTTGTAGCATTTCCATATTCAGGCTTGTATTTGGGCCTAGTGTTTGTGGAGGCTGTGTGTCTGAGTACATAATTCAGGGACATCTTGTTTTAGCCAAAGCCATTAGGCATTTCAGTGAGAGAGACTTGTTTGAGGTCATTGGCTGACTGAGGTCTCCTGGACTACAGCTTAGACTAAGCACCTCATTGGTTCTTTTGAGATTTCTTTCTTAAAACTGTCTCAGGTTTCAACTTTCTGTTACCTAAGAAGCTCAGTTGTGAGTGTTCAGCCATTTTACAGTGAGCTTATCGAAGGAAGGACACTCAGCAAACTCAGCTACAATATATAACATTAAGTATCCTGGTTTTGTTTATTTTGTTCTTTATTTCTTTGTTGTTTATAGCACTTTGTGTACTGTGTATTTTTCTAGCTAGTTTCACTGTGTGTGAGGTATTAACTGGAAATTGTCCACCCTTATTAAGCATCTGTTGGGTTGTTTGTTTATGATAACTTGTTGCAGTTAAACTCTTTTTTCTAGTGGCTCCTTTAGCTGTTTAAAACTTTCATTTAAAGGCTCACTGCTGCTTTTCAGCTGGGAGTAACACTTCTGCAGTTTGTTCTAAGTAGTGTGGATATTTGTAGCATTTCCATATTCAGGCTTGTATTTGGGCCTAGTGTTTGTGGAGGCTGTGTGTCTGAGTACATAATTCAGGGACATCTTGTTTTAGCCAAAGCCATTAGGCATTTCAGTGAGAGAGACTTGTTTGAGGTCATTGGCTGACTGAGGTCTCCTGGACTACAGCTTAGACTAAGCACCTCATTGGTTCTTTTGAGATTTCTTTCTTAAAAACTGTCTCTGGTTTCAACTTTCTGTTACCTAAGAAGCTCAGTTGTGAGTGTTCAGCCATTTTACAGTGAGCTTATCGAAGGAAGGACACTCAGCAAACTCGAGCTACAATATATAACATTAAGTATCCTGGTTTTTGTTTATTTTGTTCTTTATTTCTTTGTTGTTTATAGCACTTTGTGTACTGTGTATTTTTTCTAGCTAGTTTCACTGTGTGTGAGGTATTAACTGGAAATTGTCCACCCTTATTAAGCATCTGTTGGGTTGTTTGTTTATGATAACTTGTTGCAGTTAAACTCTTTTTTCTAGTGGCTCCTTTAGCTGTTTAAAACTTTCATTTAAAGGCTCACTGCTGCTTTTCAGCTGGGAGTAACACTTCTGCAGGTTGTTTCCCACCCTCCTCCCTGTTGGTATAGTGTTTTTATAGTTGGTGGCTTTGCAGTTGCCCGCCTAGTGTAAATTTGATCTGGGACCCTCCTCCCAGTCTAGTCATTACCTCATTCTACCCAGTACAGGGAGAGCATTTGAGAAGGCCAATCAGCTTAGTTTCTGCTACTCCTTTCTCTCTTTCAAAAAAAAAAAAAAAAAAAATATATATATATACTGTATTTGTGTTTTTTCTTACTTTATTTTGCTCTTGCGTCATCTTAAAAGTACTCAATTGTATTTATTACTGCTTGGTGTAACTCATTGTAAGCCTTTTAGTTTAAGCACCTGGGCTTCAGACCAGTTTTACATTAGGAAGGTTTGTGGTCTGCACTGTAGTGGCAGAACAGGTAGCTTACATCCTTCTAAGTTGGGAACTGCTGATTGAGGGCTCAGTGTCTGTTATTCTAAAAGTGTATTAATTCTGGTTTAAGCACTTGGGCTTGAGGCCAGTTATTTTACATTAAGAGGGTTCGTGTTCTGCACTCTTGTGGGAGGAGAGGCTGGACTCTGTCCTTCTGAGCTGGGAATTTCTGGTTAAAGCTTATAGTGCCTGCATATTTGAACTGCTTCTTACTGAAATTGGTACACCTCGTTTGGCATAGACTAGATCCAGACCTGCTGAATCTAGCTTTGTTTGTATAACTTGAGCACTAATCCAGGCATTTTTAAAGTATTCAGTTGTATTTATTACTGCTGGTAGTAACTTGATTAAAGTGTAGCTATCATTTCTAAGTCTTTTGGATTAAGCACTTGGGCTTCAGACCAGTTGTTTTACATTAGATAGGTTTGTGGCCTGCACTGTGGTGGCAGGACAGGCAGCTTACATCCTTCTAGGTTAGGAACTGCTGATTGAGAGCTCAGTGTCTGTTATTCTAAAAGTGTATTAGTTCTGGTTTAAGCACTTGGGCTTCAGGCCAGTTATTTTACGTTAGGAAGGATTGCGGTCTGCACTCTTGTGGGAGGAGAGGCTGGACTCTGCCCTTCTGAGCTGAATAAGCGACTTTTCTTGATACTAAGTATAATTTTTGTTGCTTTCCACATCTGAATACCTAGCGACTGTATTTGCCTGCCTTTCTGTTACACTGAAGCTGTTTTACTGCATTTAACTTAATATTGCACTTGGAATCCTTGTTTGTTACTATTTGACTGTATTTGTAGCAAATTCTTCTGTGTAAGCTGTAGTAGCTGATTCATAGCATTTATAAGTGTTTGCTGTACCTGTTTCTGCCTGTTCTGTGAAAAAAAAAAAAAAAAGAGAAAAATATCTCTTGTTTTTCCTGCTTTACTAGTTTAGTCCAGTTTCAGAGTTGCTGATTCCTGGGCTTTGGTTGTAGTTCCTGTGTACTGTTTCCTTGCCTTATTTGGGGGAGAGGAAGTTACCTTGCTTACCAGTGGGAGTGGGAAGCATTGAGCTGCCTTTTGTCCAGTTTTGTGAGGTTTCAGCCAGTAACTAGTAGTTTATTGGTCGTTTTGGGCCAGTTTCTAGCTTTTCCAGCCCCTGGTATAAACGCTGATTTAGAGGAGCTGCCACTGTTGCACACTAGGGCAGCCCCGGTTAGGCAGGTTTAAACTATTCGGGCTACCTAAAGTCCACTCTTCAAATTTTCCCTTAAAACTACCTTCCTCGAACTATACTACTGATCTAATCAGCTTATCCTATAACTAAAAGGATCATCTCCACTTCACTCCAAGTAGACTATTCTCTATCTGTTAAACCTAGCACTTGCTCCTACAGTACTTATTACCTTGATACGGCACTCTTGTCATAGATAGTACCCCAAAAGGTAACCCCCATTTCTCGGTCACCCACGCCCCTGAATCTTTTTAAAGTTTTTGTCTATCCTTCTAGCATGTCGAGGGATCAGTTGCTAGTGTCCTCTCCTGCTCAGCTGGTGAACCTGGGAATACTGAGGCAATGTTACAATTGCCTCATGTACACAGACAACCCTCTCCTCCTCCCACAAAACACAAATACATGCGAGATGCAACTATACGGCCAAACTGGAGGCTGAGCTCTTCAACACAGGACTGGCAAGACCAGTCAGGAGGAGAAGGTTACCACACACACTATAGACCCAGTCTCACATAGCACCATTACAACCTCAAATCATACACATAAACACACAAAGACATACTGAGGCTCTGATCAAAATCTACCAAAACAGCAGAGGCCACCAAAGCAGACACCCAAACAACCACCACCTCAGAACACAACACCTGCAACACATAGACCTCACAGTCAGAGTGTCAAACAGTCACAGCCCTTAAGGCCAAACACAATGCCAGACACACTAGTCATTGGTGACTCCATAGTCAGACACACTGATGTCCCGCTCACCAGACTGAGTAAGGAGAAGGTCACAGTAAGCTGCCTGTCGGGCGCTAGAATCCGCCACATAACGCAAGCACTCAGGTCTCTCAACAGCAAGTACAAATATGACTCAGTCATTGTCCACGCTGGTGTAAACGACCTGAGACGCACTCCTTGGACTACATGAAAAGAGACATTGAGGAGCTCTCTGACTATGTAGCCCAGGCAGGTATGACCCTGACCTTGAGCAGTATCCTACCTTCACCAAGAGTGATGCCACAATACAGAGATAAGATGATCAGCTTTAACAATTGGCTTAAACACTGGTGTCATTCAAAGGGGATCCAGTATCTGTCTGCCTGGGATGACATGCTGGACAAGCCACGCTGCTTCAAGGACGGCTTGCACCTGTCACCCTGGGATTCGGATATTGGCAAAGGCTCTTGCCACCCCATAGTGCCTTTTTAGGCAAGGCTCAAATTCTAAACCTACCACCCTAGAACACAAAAAGGAGAAAAACTAAGGGTAATGCTGCTCAATGCCAGAAGTCTCAATCTCAAAATGCACGCACTCGAGGCCCTTCTCAGTATGGAGAACATCGATGTCTGTGCTGTGACAGAAACCTGGTTCAAGGCTCCTGAGAGCACCCCAGCGCTATCAGGTTTTACCTCATATCATGCGTTCCGGCCCCAAAATCCAGACAATACCAAGAAAGGAGGGGGGGTATCCATATTCATTAAGGACACCCACACCTCAAGACTGGTGGCAACGCACGATGCATCGGAGACCATCCAGGTGCAATTAACCATAGGCAAGACTGCTCTGCAAATTGTAGCATGTTACAGGCCACCCTCACAAACTCAGGAACCTCACATGGCCTTCCTGAGGACACTGGAGGGGATAAATGTATCACCAAACACCATCATACTAGGTGACTTCAATTACCCTAATATAGACTGGGAACACTACTCAAGCCCAAACACCCTAGCCCAAAAGTTCCTGGAATTCATAAACTCAAATGCCATGGAACAACTAGTCACCATCCCCACAAGAGGAGATAACATACTTGATCTCATCATCACGAACATGGGAGCACAATGTTCAACACCGGAAGTATACCCCTCACTGGTGAGATCAGATCACAAACTAATCTCGCTGGAGGTCCTCATCCCACCCCACCTGAAATAAAAAGACCACAGTAAAGAACTTCTCAAAAGCCGACTTCACACTTCTAAAGACTAGTGTGGTCTCCTTTAAGGCCCCGAGCTGGTGGAAAACAGTACTCAAGCCGGAATCACTTACAGACGCCTTCTACCAGCACCTGCAGGACTGCATGGATAAGGCAATCCCAAACAAAACAAAGACTCTTAGTACCAAAGGCAAGCGTCCAGTCTGGTGGACCCCAGCCATAAACAAACTCTACAATAAAAGGAGGAAGCTACTACAAGATACAGCAAAATCCTTAAAAGGTAAGACACCCTTGATCACTATAAGTAAAAACTAAGAGCTCTCATAAAATCATCCAAAGCAAATTTCGAGAGAAAAATAGCTAAAGACTCAAAAGACAATCATAAGGCCTTCTTTAGCTATGTTAGACACCTAGGAGGAAACTCCCAGATATGCTCAGAACTAGTTCAAAATGATGTGAAGATTACTGATCCTACAGACATTGCCAACATACTGGCTGACAGGTTCAGTGCAAACTTCTCCCCTCCCCCAAAGGAGAGATATCTATACCAAACGATTGCAGCCCCCAAACATCTCCAGCGCCCAAGTGAGAACTGCTCTCCAAAGCAAAAACACAGCATCCATGGGACCTGATGGTGTCCCCGGCTGTGTGCTCCACGAACTCAATGAGGAATTAAACCCACAGCTAGGACAGCTGTTTAATCAAAGTCTTACCTCTGGATACGCACTACGTGCCCAGGAGTGGCGCACTGCAACTGTGGTCCCACTTCACAAAGGCGGTGCCTCCACCGACCCTGGAAATTACCGCCCATTAGCCTGACAAGCCTTATCTGCAAAGCCATGGAGAGGATCATAATGGACCTCATAAATAAAGACATAGGAATTTGCAGACTTTGGATCCAACCCAGTTTGGCTTTGTCAAAGGCAGATCATGCCTTTTAAACTTGGTTGACTTCTTGAAACAGTCACCAAAGCCATTGACGAGGAAAGGCAGTCCATACAGCCTACCTCGATCTGGCTAAGGCCTTCGATACAATACCCCACTCGGGTATCATTGAAAAACTCATCAGCTTAAATGTTAACCCATACATCACAAGATGGGTTGCAAACTGGCTGAGTGACAGAACCCACAGGGTCAGAGTTGCTGGCGCCATGTCAGACTCAAAACCTGTCACAAGTGGTGTCCCACAGGGCTCAGTCCTGGGCCCACTCTTGTTTGGCATCTACTTTTCCAAGTACAAGCAAACACAGGAGGGTTATGGCTGACAAAGTTTGCAGATGACTGCAAACTGGGCCATAGTAGAAAACACATCTGACACAGATATCCTTCAGAAGGGTCTCACAGAAACGGATAACTGGTGCCAGAGCCACGGCCTGAAGTTAAATGCCAAAAAATGCATTGTCATACCCTTTGGGAAAAACAAGGTTACCCCTAGCTACCAAATAGGTGGCAATCCACTGAGCACAGAAGAAGTTATCAGGGACCTGGGGACCCAGGTTGATAGTAGTCTGTCATTCGACACCCATGTAGCTAAAGTAGTTAGGAAGACTTTCTACATTGCCCACCTTATCATAAAGGGATTCTCATCTAGATCAAGGGAGGTCATAGTCTCCCTTTACTCATCACTCATCAGACCAATGATTGAGTACAATGCCCCATTTGGGATGTATCTGACCCGACACCTGCAGCAGCTGGAGAGGCCACAAAAGTTCCTCACCAAAAGGATAAAGGGTCTCAAAATCTGTCCTATGCTGCCCGACTGAAAGAACTCCAGCTCTATTCAGTCGCCACGCTTGCTCAGAGGTGACCTTTGCCTAACATACAAGGCCATGTCAAACCCAGATTTGATGAATATGCTTCACCTCAAAATCTAGATCCATCAGAGCCACAAGGCGGAGACTTAAACCTCGACACGGCTATTAATAGGACGTGCTGGAGGGATAGATTCATTACCCAAAGACTCCCTATGCTGTGGAACAAAATCCCGGTACATGTGAGGCAGAGCACCTCGCTGGCCTTGTTCAAGAGAAATCTTGACCAATGGATGGGAGATCGCAGATATACCCCAGGGATTACCTCAGTGTCACTGCTCGACAGAGGCACAGCAAAATAATGGGTATAGTTCCCCATACTAAAGGGGTGGCGTAAGCCACAAAACGATGGGCTAGGCTTGTAAATGCCCTCGGGCAGATAGCCTAGTATAAACCTATGAACCTATGAACCTATTACATAGCAGTTGTTTTCATGCTTTTCTGCTTGTACTATCAATTTTTGTGAGAAACTTCCTAAGAAAAACAACGTGGCCTTGGCTACCATCGGTTAGATATATGCAATGTTACCATTCAAGGTACTATGGCTAATTTGAGCACAAAGCAAGTATAGATTGCAGTTCATTTCTCCAACAGTTCTTTGTCTGTATTTATCTCTTCCTTCTGCTGCTGTACACGTTCTCATACCACGAACAGAGCTAATTGTTCAAAATCATAACATTATAGAATATAGCATTGTTCATTCATTGCTTCCTGACCGAGCAGATAATCACCTGTTTTTCAAGTACATTTCCAAAAGGCATAAACATGAATTTTGCTGTGCTAGCAGTTACTAGGACAGAGGGCATCTTGCAAGTTTCAGAAAGCACACTGCAGTTTCAAAAGCATCTTTTAGTCTCATATAAAACTAAGCTGTATATAAAATAGTGTGTATAAAATAGAATGAAAAACGTGTTAACTCTTTTAGCTTCTAATTAGCATTAAGCACACACATTAATACATATTTTTCTAACATTTCCCCCCTGTTAATACTTTTTAATTCTATTTTTAAAAGCATAAACAGTTTGCTTCTTCTCCTAACCTCTTCCATTCAGGATTTGCAGTTAAGAGAGTCATTCAGTTTAGACTTATGAAAGTGTTTCACTTTTCAACAACTCTTCAATTTCAGTACTTTGATACAAAGTCTCAGAAACTGACATGTCTATAAAATCTTTGATTAACTTTTTCATGAGGGAATACCACAACAGATGCATGCTCCTAATAGGAGTAATCCCACACAAATGGCAATCAGGATGTTCATTAGGATGGAACCCCACCCCCCAAACAAATTCTGGAAAAAGTCCGTCAGAGGGTTTGGGCCTGGTTTGGTCATGGTCGACACTTGCTGGATCACCTCAAGATAGTCATTTATCTCGTGCTGGTTGTCAGGAATATATGAACAGCATTCTTCTTTGATTAAAGTGCACGTACCACCTCTCGCCGCTAGGATGAAGTCAAGAGCCATGCAGTTTTGAAGTACCACAGTTCTCATAGCATTTAGTTCATCAGTCACTAATTCGAGAGCAGAAAAAGTTGCATTGCTCATAACTTCAAGAAGTTTAGACAGTTTTCTCAGCTCCCAAATTGATTTTACTGTGCCATATGCAGGGGCTATGCCTGCCCATGATATAATGGTGTCACTCAAGTCCATGTGTGTCAGTTTATCTTTGTTTTTCATGGAGTTATGGTTTCTCCACCCTGCTTCGATTTGTCCCACTGGATTCTCGGGTCTCTTGATTGGACTTCTAGGTTTACTGCTGACCTCTCTGACGTTTTGAATTTTTCCCTGAGGCAAAGCTGCAGTGTGTCATATGGCCGGAACCAGGTAACCCAAAAAACAACTGCCGGACCAATTCTCAGGTAGCCATTTATATGCCTTTTTCCCACAAACAAAATAACAATTCTCTACTTTAGTATTTATATAAGCTTGCCCTGCATGAAACATTTTCTTATCAATAATAGAAAGCTGCTTTAAAAGAACAGGATTATGTTGTATTTCATTAACACTTCTATGCATCTTCTCGAAATATGCATCATAGTTTGTATCACAAATAGTTTTTGTCTTACTGGCCTTAATATAACATTTATAAGAAACAGTCACATTGCAATTGCTCCAACCCACCTGAATAGTATCATTTTTGTAAAAACATACAATCCTGTTTTGTGTAACAGGTAGGTACAATGCTATTTTGTCTTGTGATTTCACAGGTGTAGTATCAAAAATCAAGTTTTCCCAGGTCTCATTGACCCCTAGGGGGACAGCAGTCATCAATAATCCCCCGTATGCTGTTGGTATAGCTGTGCAAATCCAGCAGTTCAAAACATTAAAAGTCTCAGCATACACATATTTAATTGCTTGGTAAGTGTTAAAGTTTGGATGCCAGTCTATGAGTAATGCATCACGTTTGTTCAGTTCAACTCGTGTGGCTGGGAAAAGGAAAGGCCACAGCAAAAAGATCATTGTTATCAGTATAGCTATCAAAATAATCATGCAAATTTTCTGAGGTTGTTCTGCATCTCTGTTTACTCTATACCTGGTCATTTTGTTCTCATTGTACAACAGTAACAAGGTTTTTGTCCAGTTCAAAGTTCTTAACCAATTTACAGTGTGTCAGATGAATCCAGGACACTCGCTCTGCGATCTTGACTGCAGTGGGTGTTGACAGTAGCACCTGGTACGGTCCTTCCCACTTCGGAGAACTCCAATTCTTTTTCTTCACAACTTTCACCCAGACCTACGTGCCTGGGGCTATTGCTGCTTCCGATGATCTGGTTTGTTCTTTATCTGAAACAGAATTTAACTGCAAAAGTTTGTTATTCAAAAATCGCCTCATATACTCTGCAAGTGAACTGTCAGCCTCCTGGTCTGCAGGCATGAGAGGTTTCCACTGAGGTGTATAATATGCCCTCCCAAACAGAATTTCAAAAGGAGTTAACCCTTTTACATTTGGAACAGTTCTCATACTCAACAGTTCCAGAGGTAGACAGTGCACCCAGTTTTTTTGTGTCTCACTAATCAATTTCCTAAGCTTATTTTTCAAAATTCCATTGTGCCTCTCTACTAATCCTGCAGATTGGGGGTGGTATGCACAATGGTTTTTCAGAGAAATCCCAAAGTAACGGCTTAATTGTTGTATAGTTTGATTTACAAAGTGTGTGCCATTGTCACTATAAATCTTTTCCGGTATGCCAAATCTAGGAATAATTTTTTTAACGAGCACTTTTGCAACAGTAGCTGCATCTGGATTTTTAGTTGGAAAAGCTTCCACCCATTTGGAAAATATATCTATAATGACAAGGCAGTACTTCTTATTTTCGCATTTGTTCAGCTCTATAAAATCCATACAGATAATATGGAATGGATACGGTGGTGTAGGGAAACTTCCTTGCTTAGATTTCAGTGCCCCTTGTGCATGATGCTTGTTACAAACATGGCATGCTGCACAAAATGTTTTTGTGTAGTTTGTAAATCCATACGTCATAAACACTCGATTCACTAACTGTACCATCCCCCCTGTTGAGACATGGCACTGCCCATGGCTCAACAAAGCTGCATATCTAAACAAGTTAGATGGCAAAATCGGTTTCCTCTCTTTGGAGATGTACAGCCCTTTCTCAAGAATTGCTCCTCGTTTTATCCATTTCTGTTTTTCTACATTTGTAGTAAGTGTTTGCATTGTTTTTAACATTTCTAAGTCTAAAATCTCAGATGGTTGTAATTCCTCACTCAAAAGAAATACTTCTGAAGCTGAAGCTGCTTGTTTTGCAGCTGTATCAGCCCTCACATTACCTTTTGAAATTCTATCCTGTTGATTGGTATGAACTAAGCATTTGCAAATAGCTACTTTCTGAGGTAATTGAATAGAGTCTAACAAATCTAAAATAAATTGCGCATGATTAATTGGTTTACCAGTAGATGTTATCATTCCTCTATTTTTCCACTGCTGCACAAAAACATGTACAGTAGAAAAAGCATACTGGCTGTCAGTAAAAATGTTCACTTGTTTACCCTTTGCCAAGGTACAAGCCCTTGTCAAAGCAATCAGTTCTGCTGCTTGTGCAGATAAGTTGTGCGGTAAAGACTTTGCTTCTAAAATCTCAGTATCAGAAATGACTGCATACCCCACTAGATTCTGACCTATAGGACCCCTCCTACACGAGCCGTCCACATAGTATGTCACCTCGGCATCATCCAAGGGAACATCCGTGAGATCTTTTCTAGGTAGTGTCTTTTGCTCAATCTCCTGCAGGCAGCAGTGTGGTTTGCCATCTGCAGGGGTTGGGAGCAAGGTTGACGGATTCAAAGTTGTGCATCGTTCAATTGTCATATGAGGTTGGCTCAACAGTATAGTCATACAGGAAAGATGTCTAACAGGAGAAAGATATGCTACTTTGTCTTGCAGTAAAATAATCACGACTGCATGAGGCACTCTCAATGTGAGAGGGTGGAATAACACTACTGAGGCTGAAGCCAGCACTGCCATTGCAGCTGTGACTACTGCTTGCACACAGTGGGGCAGGGATTGTGCCACTGGGTCTAGCTGTGATGAATAGTAAGCTATGGGGCGTTGTTTGTCCCCATGCTGTTGTGTTAGCACTGATGTCACATAACCCTGCTTACAATCTACAGTTTGGAAAAGTCGTTTATGATAGTTTGGTAATCCTAAAACTAATGAGGATGCTATCAGTTGTTTCAATTTGCAGAAAGCTGATTCTGCTTCTGGTGTCCACTGTAATAAATCTTGTGCTGCCATAGGCTTTTTGAATATTAAGTTGGTCAGTGGAGCAGATTCCAAGGCATAGTTTGGAATCCAACTCCTTCAAAAATTAGTAGTACCTAGGAAGGACATAATTTCCTTCTTGGTAGTTGGTTTAGGTGTTTGTAATATTGTTGTTTTTCTGTCTTCATCTAATATTCTGCCTTCTTTGGATATTACATATCCCAGGTATTTGACCTGTTTTTTCCAAAGTTGCAGTTTGTTTTTGTTTACCTTGTGTCCTTGAGCAGCTAAAAATTGTAATAATGCTATGGTATCTTCTCTGCATTCTTGCTGGGTGGGGGCTGCCAGCAGAATGTCGTCTACATAAAGTAAAATCTGGCTGCCTTTCGGTGGGATAAATCCTGCCAGGTTACTTGCCATTTCCTGTGCGAATATTGTTGGACTCTCACAATATCCCTGTGGTAGTCGCGTATATCTATACCTTTTCCCCTGAAATGTAAATGCAAACCAATGTTGACTGTCAGGGTGTATCGGTATTGAGAAAAATGCATTGCTAATATCTACCACAGAAAAATACTTTTGTTGAGGTTTCAAATCATTTAATAAGGTGTGTGGATCTGGCACCGTAGGTGCCCTGGGTATAACTGCGTCATTTACAGCTTGTAAATCTTGGACCATACGCCATTCTCAGTTTGCTTTCCTAACAGGAAATAAGGGTGTATTACATGGTGAATCAGGAGATTCTATCAATACTCCTTCCTTAAGTAAGGCTGCTATTATAGGTTTGATTCCTATTTCTGCATCCTTTCTCGAGGGATACTGTCTCTTTTGAGGTCTAAATGCTGACTTTGGTGTGATAGTGACTGGTCCTGCTGTACAAATAAGTCCTACATCTGATTTTCCTGTTGACCAGAGAGTCTCTGGTATGTCTCGTAAAGCTTTTTCCTCTTCCTCTAGTAAGAGTGCTACTCAGCTGTCCTCACTTGTCTGCAAGTGTACAGCTGGGTGTGTTTGTGTTATCAAGTTCAGCTTCTGCTTTTGTACTCCCTGTTCAGAAAGTTCTAACTCTGTCTGCTTTTCCCACCTTGTGACCTTTTCTCCTAGGTCTGCCCACTTCACATTTCTATCTTTAGTCAAACTCACATGTGGTAATCGATTAGATTTGTAAAGTACTAGGAATTCCTGGGGCAATGAACAGCTTACTACACTGTTTCCTTCTGTGTCCCAGTACAGATTTCATAATACTAATCTGTTAGCATGATTTCTAAATAGTTCTTGCTCATATTCTTTATCAGGTCCTGGTTTGCTACAGTAATATAGAGTGCAATGCAACAAATGCTGTTTATCACTGTCAAGGGAGGGGGATTTACTGATGGCTACATTCATCAGTTCTTCGGTTACTGCCCCTGGACCAGTCATAACCAAGTCCTGGCTGTACCAATAAAATGTTTCACCCTCCGGTCGCACTACAAAAGTATCCATTTGTCGCTGTGCTTCCATACCCTGCATAGTTGGAACTACTGCTATGCCAAATATCTGCATTAGGTCTCTGCCCAAAAGATTTACTGGGCATTTTGCAGAAACAACAATTTTGCTTTTCTGGGTCATCCCTGAAACAGGGTCAGTTATTGCTGTGTTGTGGGAGAGTGGCTCCTGATACAGCTGTCCATTAGCTGCTTTCACTAACATGTAATCAAGTGATTCTGAATTTTCTGGTAGTTTGGAAGGATGTATCAGGGTCCGTGAAGCCCCAGAGTCACACAGGAATTTAACTTCCCTCCCCTCTACCAGAAGTGTAACTTCCGGTTTTGTGTCTGCTAAGTAGAGCTCTAGGCTCAATAATGCCAAGTCTAGAATTTCATTTTCTTCATTATCTGTGATTTCATGCACATCCTCTATTTCTTCTATCACATCCTCTACTCCTTCTATCACATTTGCACTTGTCTTTTCTTGTTTATTCCTTTCCAGTGATTCTTGACTATCATATAGTCAGCCCTCACCCTCCTTGTCTTCTGTGGTTACCTTTTTATTTTGCCTGCAATCCCTTGCTAAATGTCCCTTTTTCCCGCATTTAAAACATTCACCCCTTTTCTTTCTCTCTTCAAAATCCTCTGATCGTTTATCAGATTGTTTGTTTCTCTGGGCATTTTTCTTACTCTTCTTCCCAGTTTGTACTACAAAGACTTCTGATCCATCTTCTACTGCAAATACTTGAGTTTTCTTTTTCTTTTTGCTATTAAAATGCCTTTCGGCATGTCTTGCATATTCAAGTAATGACTGTAATCTACTTGTACGAAGATCTACCATGTGCTTTGTAATAAAGCTGCTAATGGGTGCAATACTGCCTTTTAAAAATGCATTCTTTAGCTGCTGCTCATATGGGGAATCATGTGTTTGGTCTTCAGGTACCTGCATTCCACAATGGTTATTAAAACATTCTAATAATCTGGCATAATATCTATCAACAGTTTCACCTTCTTGTTGTATGCATTGATTAATGCAAGTCCAGTCAGCCCTAGGCTTCCACTTCTCAGAGATTCGGTCTGTCAGACCTTTCACTCTGTTATCCAGTTCTGCGTTACTATGTGGGAGTGGCCTAAGTTCTGCGTCATGGGGATTCCAGTTGACACTGATCATGTGCCAATCTGGACCCAAGATTTGTCTGACTACTTTCTCTACTTCCTCTCATTCAAATGGTAACTTAACCTCATGCCCTGTAAGTATTCTAAGAATTTTCTAAAATTAACTTTTGGATGGGGAATTCCCTCTGTGGCTTTCCGGATGTCTTCCGGTGTCCACGGTCTATATACTAGAAGAGTTGGGTCCTGTCCTGCCTCCTGCCTGAGGATTTGGTACTTCTATGAGTGGACATATCTCTTCTTCACTCATAGCTTGTGAATTTTTATTTATTTCATATAATTCAATATCCCCTCTCAAGTTGCGTGTTCGAGACCTGCTCTTGATAGGATCTCTGACAAACGGTTTTGGTTTTACAGGAACAGCTGGGTATAGCGGAGGTGGATCAGCTTGTCCACTCGCTTCATATTCTGGTAAGGGAAGCGGAGGGGGCGGAGGGGCTGTTGCTATTACCAAGTTATTGTCTTCTTTATCTAAAAACATTGCCTTTGAATTTTTAATCTTTTGTTCCCTGCGGTTTGCTTCCTCAAGCCACCTGTGTGCCTGAGGGACTCCTAATTGACGATGCTTTTTTAGCTGACCTTTTGCGTCTGTTTTAAGTTGTTTGACAAGTTTAATAAGTGAAGGTTTATCTAAATTACCATCAAATTTGTATTTATTAACCCATTTTGTATAGAACCTAACATTGTTGGCACGCTGTAATTGCATATATTTCGCGTCTTCGGTTAAGGGCGGATCTCGGGAACTTTTTGTGCACTGATTTCCCATGTTGTCTTAGCTAAGTCAGAAATTGTTATGTAACCCTTTTTATCACGTGGTACCATGATTTACACTTCTTCACAGTTTATCTAGAATAACTGCCTACCTATTCTGTTTCCCTGATCTATGACAAGACAGCAATCTTTTTTGTCCCTGATCTGCACTTTACAGATCTTCCCTGACAAAAAACAAAATACTGCAACAAGTCCCTGATCTAAAACAGAAAAAAGGTAAATTCCTCCTTACCTGAGCCTCCGTGTTTGATCCCACAGGAACTGTTGACTCTTCCTCCAATCGCAGATCAGAAACAGTGGCTGGCCTCTTTTGAACGACAATTCAGTCGGAGGTCTTTTCAAAGCAGAAGAACCAATGTGGCTTCTTCCCCATACGGTTTCATGCCACTGGGCCCATCTGACCTGAGCTAGAGCGAGAGATATATCCGGCTCGAAGGACCAATCTGTCAAAGGAAAAATATACTTTAAAAATGATCAATACATGGTAGGTTCAGGTTAAGGCACTTTAATCTTGCAGCAAGGAGACAAAAACGTGCTAATACAGAGTTTGTCTAACTAGAATCAGGAAATACCAGCATTTTTATACATTTTCTAATAAGACATTGCCTACCAAGCTGACGTAGCAGATCACAAGTTTTAACATCATCATTACATAGCAGTTGTTTTCATGCTTTTCTGCTTGTACTATCAATTTTTGTGAGAAACTTCCTAAGAAAAACAACGTGGCCTTGGCTACCACCGGTTAGATATATGCAATGTTACCATTCAAGGTACTATGGCTAATTTGAGCACAAAGCAAGTATAGATTGCAGTTCATTTATCCAACAGTTCTTTGTCTGTCTTTATCTCTTCCTTCTGCAGCTGTGCACGTTCTCATACCACGAACAGAGCTAATTGTTCAAAATCATAACATTATAGAATATAGCATTGTTCATTCATTGCTTCCTGACCTAGCAGATAATCACCTGTTTTTCAAGTACATTTCCAAAAGGCATAAACATGAATTTTGCTGTGCTAGCAGTTACTAGGTCAGAGGGCATCTTGCAAGTTTCAGAAAGCACACTGCAGTTTCAAAAGCATCTTTTAGTCTCATATAAAACTAAGCTGTATATAAAATAGTGTATATAAAATAGAATGAAAAACGTGTTAACTCTTTTAGCTTCTAATTAGCATTAAGCACACACATTAATACATATTTTTCTAACATATATATATATATATATATATATATATATATGTATATATATATATATATATATATATATAACAGCAAGATATGAATATACATGTATGAATACATATGCAGATATGTCTGTATATATTAATGTAAATAGATATATATATATGTTACAGTGAAATACACATGTATATACCTAGGTTATGTTACAGCAGTTACGGGTAACATGTTTAGACCAGGCATAAGTTGGTAGGAGGTCCACTCAACAAACGTCTACTTACCACCCCCTCCCAGCTAGGCCGGTGAGACATACAGACACGCAATAAAGGTAAATACAATACTGGTTCCCAGACCACTGGCAGGAAACTACCAGTGGGAGGGATCTACAAGGTCTATACTTTAAACATGGACAGCGACATCCCTTGCGGGACACCAAAAATTTGGTACTTCCAGCCAATGGGGCAACACAATTATGACAAGTATGTAGCTGTACACGAAACAGTAGGTTGTGCAAGCCTGATAACACATGGATTGACACAGTGTATGACATGAGTCTTGACACGGGGAGAGTGGGCAGTGTGTAGGGGTGTGTTCATATCCCACCTGCATCCACCTGCGTCCACAGTAAGGATGAGTGCTGTAGAGTAGTGGCAGGTGGGGGAACTATGGGTATGCAATTATGGATCCAGGCGTGCCAGGGTTGGATGGGCCAGTTCTAATGGATCGCCCCATGGAGGTCAGCCAGGTCATAATCGGTATATAGGAACAAGTAAAAATGAAGAGCAGGAACACGATAAGAGAAAGCTTAAAATAAAATGGTGATTTATTAAATCCAGGTAAAACGTAAGCGCTTTCAGCCAGAGCAATCTCCAGCCTTCATCAGACAAACAGCATAGGAGTGTGTGTTAAAACTTTTAAATAGTGTAACAAGAATTTACTTTGCCAATCAACATGAAGTGCATTTCCTAGTACACTGTTACCATAGGAACATTAAAGCATTTTCATTATTATTTTCAGATATAAACAACATTTCGGAAAATTTCCTTTGTAAATGTATTTCTGCTTTAATGTTCCTATGGTAACAGTGTACTAGGAAATGCACTTCATGTTGATAAAGTAAATTCTGTTACACTATTTAAAGTTTTAACACACACTATGCTGTTTGTCTGATGAAGGCTGATTCTGGCTGAAAGCTTACGTTACCTGATTTAATAAATCACCATATTCTTATCGTGTTCCTGCTCTTCATTTTTACTTGTTCCTGTGGATTTTACCAGTTTATTTGTGCGTATCATAATCGGTATATATGCATACTCACATGCAGACAACAATATATGTTGAAGTACAAATTCTGTAACACATGCATTCCATTTGATGACATAAATAATAGGAATGTGCCCATACAAACATCGACAGTACATGGAATAATAGGCTGTGCAGAAGAGGGACGGGTTGAATCACACTATCACATTCCAATTACCATCTGTAATCTGTACATGAACATATAGCGACATCTGTCCACTGTATAATGTGCTACATACCGATTACAAGATAACTGGAATGTGTCAGCGTTATAATGAATAAGGTACTAGTATGCTGGTGAAGCTTATAAACACCATTACGCATGTGTAAGTGCGTATGAGCAGGGAATGTATTGACACACTGATGTACATATATATAATATATATATACACACACACACACACCCACACACATATATATATATATATATATATATATATATATATATATATATATATATATATATATATGACAGCAAGATATGAATATACATGTATGAATACATATGTAGATATGTCTGTATATATTAATGTAAATAGATATATATATGTTACAGTAAATATACACATGTATATACCTAGGTTATGTTACAGCAGTTACGGGTAACATGTTTAGACCGGGCATATGTTGATGGGAGGTCCACTCAACAAATGTCTACTTATCACCCCCCCCCCCCCAGCTAGGCCGGTGAGACATACAGACACACAATAAAGGTAAATACAACACTGCTTCCCAGACCACCGGCAGGAAACTACCAGTGGAAGAGATCTACAAGGTCTACACTTCAAATATGGACAGCAACGTCCCTTGCGGGACACCAAAAATTTGGTACCTTCAACCAATGGGGGAACACTATTATGACCAGGATGTAGCTGTGCACAGAACAGTAGGTTGTGCAAGCCTGATAACACATGGGTTGACACAACGTACGACATGTGTCCTGACACGGGGAGAGTGGGCAGTGTGTAGGGATGTGTTCATATCCCACCTGTGTCCACCTGCGCCCACAGTAAGGATGAGTGCTATAGCGTAGTTGCAGGTGGGGGAATGATGGGTATGCGATTATGGGGCTAGGTGTGCAGGTGTTGGCTGGCAGACACGTATTAAGACCACCCGTGGGTGTAAATAATATTCCGATGTGGGTATAGCAGATGCCCATACCTCCCAAACTATAAGAGCACATCTACTGGACAGTCCGTAAACCACTGGGGGAATACATAGAGACCATATAATTGAACTGTCCCCGACTACCAGGGACGTCCATGATTACGAATCAGAATCTTAACACACTCTCAACTAAACCATCCTAGAACTAGTGATATTAGGAGGAAAGGTGGCGGAATACATGTAATGAATAATGACAACATGTAAGAGTGATAAACTGCATGCACCTCAGACAATGTGTATGAATATATATGTGCTCTGTGTCCATCAATGTGTCAGGTTAATAACACCAACCTTCTAAATGTGTCCCTGAGATCGTTATGCAGTGTCCCTGATTCAGTGTTTATTCTTCCCCATTCATATGAGAGGTCTGATAGTGAGAGAAAGCGCATTTTCCGCTGACTACCTTAGAAGATTGATAGAATAAAAGGTTTGGGGTTACCACCTGTTCACCTTTGTGAGGGACACTCCCCTGTGGGCAGTTGTGTCCTGCATAATAACTGTAATTAAGGCAAATGTCCTGTGATTTAGGGCAAAGACTACCTATATTGTCTGTAGTAGTAGCATAAAACAATTAACTCTGAAACACCTAAATTTTATAGGTAACAGCATAAGCAACTATAATGCTACAAGAGTAACCTTTTATTTAGGCGAAACAGTGAAGTACACCCCTTTCTACTGGCTGTGGGTGTGTTGCCCTGCAAAGTCTGACGTCTCTACATACAGGTCCTATAGGGTTGCCACCTTTCCAAATGGTCAGAGTGGGACATATTCTGTAGAAATGTCAGACATTCCAGGACTAAACATACCTACAGCTGTGCATAGTACAGGATTACACTTATTTGCACAAATAAAAGCTTAATCTAGTTGCATTTGAATTGCTTATGCTACTTCACATAACATATAGAAGTATCATATATAAAATAACTGTTGTATGCAATTATTAATGAAATGCAGAATATAATAATGTCCTGTAATCTGGACATGTGCTATGTCTTGATTATTTTCGCACTGTCCCTCGCAAAGTGGGACAGGTGGTAACCCTAAAGTCCTACCTTGGCCAATTGAGAAGGTGGCAAACCTATAATAGGTATGCGGTAACATGACCTGTCCAACGGATGTGGCTACCACAACCCAACTACTCATTTGTAATGCAGAGTCTCGGTTCCCATGTATCAGCCAGATGGGAGCAGAGTGTATGCGGAACACACAAATTTGATTAATTCACTGGACAGGCCGCTGATTCTGTACAGTCGAACTCCATGCCGTCGCCTAATGGGCAGCCATTCCCGATACTGTAGTCATGTAGCTCGATGTGATAGGCATTACAAGGTGGGAGCAGATTATAAGAGGAACACACAATTATGAATGATTCACCGGACAGGCCGCTGATTCCGTACATTCGAACGCCATGCGGTCGCCTAATGGGCAGCCATTCCTGATACTGTAGTCAGGAGTGACCTTAGGTCAACTGGTGCCCTAGGCAGAGGGCACAACGGCACCCCCCACCACACCACCCAGTGTCCTCATCCTGATCTACCTACACCAAATAAATACTGGTAAAGTGTACCCACTAAAGCGGTGCCCTAGGCGGCCACTTAGTTGGCCTATGCCTAAGGCCGGCTATGACTGTAGTCATGCAGTTCAATGTGATAGGCATCACAAGGTATGCCTAAGAGGAATACACGAATATGAATGATTCTCCGGACAGGCCACTGATTCCGTACAGACAAACACCATGCCGTTGCCTAATAGGCAGCCGTTTCCGATACTGTATTCATGTATTCCACTGTAATAGGCATCACAAGGTGGGAGCACATTGTATGAGGTACAAATATGATTGTGTCACTGGACAGGCTGCAGATTCTATACAGTCGAACACGATGCCGTCGCCTAATGGGTGGCCAATCCTGATACTGGAGTCATGTAGCACGATGTAATAGCCATCACAAGGTAATATTGTGGTCCTCGCTCACACCCAGGGGTGTGAGTGACAGATGCAAGCACCCGGTGCATTAGCAAGTGCGGGAACGAGTGGGTGTAAGCGTGTTTGGCTACCAGTATGCGAGTATTGCATTGGTTAAGCAATGTAGAGGCTAATCGAGCATAAGAGGCTGTAACCAGAGGATATCATACAGCGCAGTCATTCAACAGTATAGGAATGTATCCCATCATGTAGAAGTACATGTGAGTGTTTATGTCCAGCATATAGGTACATACATATATAGAGATGTATCAGGGACATGCCATGTGGCAACAAAGTATTACAAACGAATGAAACGGAAAACACCAGCGACGCCTGTATTATGTAGTGGTGTTGCTCTATGTGATCACAAGATTCCCTCAGACAGACAATAGCTGTAAATTGGCTGTATACACCACTCTGTGCATGTAATGTACATTAACACAACAGTACCTGTCCAATCATTATGTGTGAACAGTACTCCAGCAATGTGCTGTGTGCAACATCATCATCATGATAAAGGTAAATGGGGTAACCATAGAGGGACCGGTAGTGTTTTGTGTACAATGGGGTCATCCTCCTCACGTGTACCTGAACCATGTAGGACTGATGTGCATACCAGGACCGTGCGCCTGTGGGACAGTGGTGAGGATAACAGTAGTATGTTATGATGCATGTTACAAGGGTTTCATGTGTCCAGTGGGCACGTGTGTGTAATGGACAGCTATGTATAGGGCAGATGGTGTCCTAGGAGCCGAATAGCCTTATGCGTCCGTAGGTGAGGGTCAAATGTTGGGGAAGGAGTGTAGGTATGGCAGTGGAGGATAGGTAGGAGCACAGAAATGACAGCATACAGGGTTGGTATATGACATGTGGGGGTGGGGGATACACCCTGGATGGGGATGGATCCTCGGCATTCAAAAGTCCATGGGAACAACGGGACAGAGGTCTCCAGGCATAGGCAACTGCCACTGCACCTACACAGCTGCAAAGGACGCAGTGCTGGGGGCTGTCCAGCAGGGGCAGCATCACCCTGTAAATGTGACACTCTGCCCTTGAACTGGTGTATCTGGCTTCGTAACCCCTTAGGGAGCCACCTACACAACATGTCCGGGACCGCACAACAGCAGATATGTACCTGTCTGGTCCCGCTCCCAAGGGGGACATGCTCCATCCTCAGTGGTGGTACCACCAGAAGGTGGTGCAGAGCCAACAGAGGTTGATGTTAATGGCTGGGCCCCAGATGTGCTAGTGCCCGGTGCCATGGTCAGCTGAAGTGGGACAGGAGGATCTGCCGGGACCTACCAACCCATTCAGCCTATGGTGTTGCATTTTATACCCACATATGGCTTAGTGATAGACAACAGCATACAGGATTACCTATGACAGTATGCATAGATATCACCAGCAACCCAACACAACAGATGGTATACATTTGCAGAGGGAGCACAACGCATGCATATATACCGTATGGCAACTGTACAGTGTAGTAGACGTGTGACCACAGCTATGAACAGTTGCCCATCATTGGCTTGTCACTGGGAATCCCACACAGTGTCAGTCATACCACTGTCTCATGTGACACATGTCCAGGCAGGAATGCAATGGCAGTAACACATCCCTATCATCATCTACTGTCTTCAATCCCCACACCATGGTTCTGCTGTGCACAGAAGTGTGTTCAGTGTGTAACACAGGAAACAAATGGTTGTACACACTGACCTGTTCACAGATGGCCCTGCAGATGAGGCTCCCTCATGAACAGAGTACTGTCATGTCTGTATTTTAACATGCAGAATAGCCATTACCACATACATGTTAAACAGGCAGTAGTCTTAATGCAGCATAGCTACACTTACATGCTGTAGTTGTGTGGCACATCACCCTCCTGTCATTAGGCTATTTCCCACTGTTGAAAATGATTGAGGTACATCCAGATATCATCTACGATGCCGTGTCAGAACACCACATACAGGTACCACTCACAGCAACTGTCATGGCCAGATAATAACATGTTTCCCTAGATAGTGTACTGTGTTTATCATGCGGATGGCTATGGGAACACCATCACAGCTGTACCACATGCAATCAGCTAGAGGAGGACTGCAATAGGTGCAGAGGCCATCACCTGACCATTTCCATCTGTTACAATACACATGCTGCTGCTGTGCAGGTGTACACCTTCACATCCACCAGAGACTATGTGTGCAGGACAGGCAATGTACACCAGGGAAGGGCTTGGAGACTTAACCATAATCTGCAACATGCTGAATAGTACAGGGACAAACCCCTGACTACTCATTACTATTACATGTGCATAACGTTACTACATGTGCCACAGAGGCGGCATGTTGCAATGCTGTAAGAACATGTGTGTAGGTGAGTGAGTGCCATCTGCAACAGATATAGTAGACATACATTAGGTGTGGCACACATGTCAGTCCACTTGAACGGATGCCATTGTCACCACAACCACACTCTAATGGACACGCATTGACACCTTTGCCAGGGCGGCAAATACACAATGTAACTACTTAGTTTGTCACATCACAGTAATGCACAGGACCACATGCACCACAGGGGATATCTGGAGGTTCAATGGGCTAGGCCATGTGAAAGAGCTTGACAACTGTTGGTATGCCAACGAGGTTTATACTGGGAGTGACTGTAGTTGGGAGCATCACAACCAACATGCAGAAACAGGGTGCCAGTATTGTCATGCAGGTATGCATTGCTCCATGGGTGTGTAGTGTTTGACTGTGCAAGATGGCTGTACAAGGCTGGGTGAGGGGTAATCCTTGCCATTGCATCACCCAACAGTGGTGTGCAGTGTAGGGGTGTAGTGTCTGCAATGTCCCACACAGATGGGTACTGCAATATCTGGCCTGACATCCTGGTTACCAAT
The DNA here is from genome assembly GCF_019279795.1 of Protopterus annectens. NCBI lineage: Eukaryota > Metazoa > Chordata > Ceratodontiformes > Protopteridae > Protopterus > Protopterus annectens. Next base: position 1,230,859,484 of record NC_056739.1, read on the forward strand.
GTGTAGTGCCATAGCTTTGCAATGCATGCCATGTCTGTGTTTGATAGTCCTTCACATGGACATTGCCTGGGATTTGCATGTCCCACAATACTGTACAGTGACATGTACAGGTGTACCTGGTTTGGCAGACACATGTAGTGTATACAGCCTGTTATACTCTGATATGCCAATACTGGCCTGGTGTGGCGAAACCTGCTTACAGTGAGCAGGTCGGCCCTGCACCTGCATGTATAGAATGGACAGGTATTCCATGGTTTCAGTGGCATGGGTCCATACAGGACATGTGTACAGCATTATCTGGCCGTAGTGGATCACATATGATGGCACCACATATGTTGCAGCCATTCAGTGTGGAACATAGTGAAGGCACAATGTCCACATATATGTGCCTATTGTACCACTGTACAGGGTGCCATGTCCTCTGCAGGCCACTGCGGTCACACCATGCCTACTATCTGTCCTCAATGTGGATGTTACTAGCAACATAGTGGGATATCCTAGGCAAGGTTGTATGTGCATGGCACATGGGTGCGGGACATATACCGGGTACTAGTAGGGCTACATACTTAGTTCACCAGCCCTTTTGCCAGATGTATGAGTATGGCTTGCCAACACAGTACCGTGGCTGACTGACAGCTGTACTCCTCGTGAGGTGGCCAATGTGTCATAAGATGGATACTATATAGGAGAACTACAAAACCCACTCTCAAACATGTCCAATGGTAAGACAATCACAGCCACCTCTACACAGGCTCTGACAGACAAACACACACTTGCCATGTCCTGTATACAAACCCCTACCGTATCACATTGCAGCAACACGCATTTAGGGCACGCACTACAGAAAATACTACAAAGCACTGTACTTGTCTCATGCAGACCCACACACACACACACACACACACACACACACACACAAACTTGGCATGTCTGGGATTAGAACACTGACCTAACTACTTTACTACACTACAGCATTACGCAGTTACAGCATGGGCTACCGAGATTACTGGGACACAGCACTCGCAGAGGTGTATTTGTAGATGGGTGACATCATTGGCCTTGCTAATGGTGGGTATAAGAAATGTATGGAGTGTGAGCAGTATAAAGGTATTACTCAGTCCTCAGGCAAACAGGGAGACACACACACACACACACACACACACACACACACACACACACACACACACACACACACACACACGGCAAGTGTGGGAATAGAACACCGACCTAACTACTTTATTACACTACAGCATTACGCAGTTACAGAACATGCTACCGAGATAACTGGGACACAGCACTCCCAGAGGTGTATTTGTAGATGGGTGACATCATCGGCCTTACTAACGGTGGGTATAAGAAATGTATGGAGTGTGAGCAGTATAAAGGTATTACTTAGTCCTCAAGCAAACGGGGACACACACACATACACACACACACACACACACACACACACACACACACACACACACACACACACACACACACACACACGGCAAGTGTGGGACTAGAACACCGACCTAACTGCTTTATTACACTACAGTATTATGCAGTTACAGAACGCACTACCGAGATTACTGGGACACAGCACTCCCAGAGGTGTATTTGTAGATGGGTGGCATCATCGACCTTGCTAACGGTGAGTATAAGAAATGTATGTAGTGTGAGCAGTATAAAGGTATTACTCATTCCTCAGGCAAATGGGGAGACACACGCACACACGGCAAGTGTGGGACTACAACACAGACCTAACTACTTTATTACACTACAGCATTATGCAGTTACAGCATGGGCTACTGACATTACTGGGACACAGCACTCCCAGAGGTGTATTTGTAGATGGGTGACATCAGCGGCCTTGCTAATGGTGGGTATAAGAAATGTATGGAGTGTGAGCAGTATAAAGGTATTACTTAGTCCTCAAACAAATGGGGAGACACACATACACACACACACACACACACACACACACACACACACACACACACACACACACGCCAAGTGTGGGACTAGAACACTGACCTAACTACTTTATTACACTACAGCATTACACAGTTACAGAATACACTACCAAGATTACTGGGACACAGCACTCCCAGACATGTATTTCTAGATGGGTGACATCATCGGCCTTGCTAATGGTGGGTATAAGAAATGTATGGAGTGTGAGCAGTATAAAGGTATTACTCATTCCTCAGGCAAACAGGGAGACACACACACACACACGGCAAGTGTGGGACTAGAACACAGACCTAACTACTTTATTACACTACAGCATTACGCAGTTACAGAACACGCTACCGAGATTACTGGGACACAGCCCTCCCAGAGGTGTATTTGTAGATGGGTAACATTATCGGCCTTGCTAACAGTGGGTATAAGAAATGTATGGAGTGTGGGCAGTCTAAAAGCAATTTAGAGTCCACTGGCAAACTGGGACAGACATACACACACATGCCAGTGTCGGGTATGGAACACCTACATTTTTACAGATTACTATTACAATACTAAATATATATGAATCGTGCCGCACAGACTACACGTCAAGGCTGTCATTATAACCATCTGGGAATGCGGTCATCAACAGGGATGCTGGCAGTTAAGATGTATATACCTGTAAACCTGTGTGGGTAAAGTATGAATCCATCCTGACCTGGTGTATGCCCATCTGTGGAATGGATGACTACTACCACTATACAGGGTTACAATGGCCATGCCCATACACAGAGGCACATAACCAACACAAGGTGTCACTAGGCATGCTCACACACTTAATAGCACAGGGCTGTTCAGAATGCACTATGTGTCCATCTACACAAGGATATACTGGGCATGCTCATACACTTAGTAACACAGGGGGCATGCTCACACACTTAGTAGCACAGGGCTGTTCGAAATGCACTATGTGTCCATCTACACAAGGATATACTGGGCATGCACATACACTTAGTAGCACAGGGGGCAAGCTCACACAGTAGCACAGGGCTGGTCGGAATGCACTATTATGTGTCCATCTACACAAGGATATACTGGGCATGCTCATACTCCTAGTAGCACAGGGCTGACTGGGATGCACTCTGATGCTAAACACGGAGGGCCACAGTGGCCATGCTATTACAGGTAGATGTAAAGAACACATTGTAATGGGCTCTGGTGTTAGTAGTTGTCATTGTTAGCTGGAACGCTGCTTTACATATATTTGGCACTGGTCTTTTACAAATCAGCTGTCATTCTGGAATGACATGGCTGACAGTAGGCAGACCTTTGTCACACATGTTAATGCTTGCCGGAGGCCTAGGCTGCACTGTTGTTACACAAGACACATACTGTTAACAGTATTGTACACCTGTACTACATGGTATATCTGCTTACTGTCAACAGTCCTCAACATTTGTAAACTGCACATATCATCCTAGTCTGTTCACCCTGTGCATTAAACCATATGAGCATGTCCCTGTACCAATGGTGTGGATGTCAGGGATGTGGCACAGGCATCATCATATGCACAGGGTGTTAATGTTTGCCAGAGGCCTAGGCTGCACTATTGGATGACATCATGTGTGTGGGTTTGGGCCTTTGATCTAATTGGGTGTGTGTGGATGTTATGCATGTGTGTTGCGGTGCCCTACATATGTATCCAGTGTGTGCGTCTATGTCTGCACACAGTTCTCCCATGTGTCTGGCCTTCACAGGGGTATTACTGACAGCTGCAGACTGTACAGGCAAGGTTTTACAGTTCACGGTGTCCAGCCACAGACATGTGATCTGTGCCTGCCAGGGGTTGCACGGGCACTACCAGACAAAGGTGCAGATTGGGTACTGTGTGATGTCACTGATCCACTGGAACCGTGTCCCTGTTGGGACCGTCCCGGGCCACATGCACGTGGCCTGCTGTGTCATGGTGTGGACAGCACAGCACCAAATGCACTGCTGCTGCTACCACCACTATGGGAGTGGGCATGTGAGGTAGCTCGTACACGTAGACCTGACACAGGTGATGTAGCAGGCCTACGTCCACATGCCCAATGCCTCACTCCTACCAGATGTTCCAACACAGACAGCTCACGCTCGCGGATTGTCATGCCATGGTCAAGTACTCCAACCATGTCACCTAACTGTCTATCCAAAGCATCAGCAATCTGCTGTTGAGCATTTACTATTGCCTGGATGCTGTTGTTTAAAGAACAGACAGCAGCCCTCTGTAGCCTCTGATCGTCTCTGTTGCACCATTCAGCACATGCCTGTGCCTCCATTACAGCCTGAAACATGCATCTGGTGACACCAGCTGCTGTGCTCTGTCATGCAAGAGCATGTTGGCCAGAGGTCCTCCTATGAGCAGCACTGGCCACGTGCCTGTGTGGGGCACCACCAGTAGTTTGGCTGACAACATGGTGTGCAGGCACACCTTCCATAGCCCCCACACTTTCCTGTTTCAAGCTACCACATGCCAACTGCCCTTCCTCTATGGCCACTGGTGATGGGGTATGTGCAGGTATGGGATCTGTGTGTGGGGATGAGGTGGATATAGATGGAATGGCAACCAATGGCACAGTTTCAGCCCCTGACAACTCTGCCTGTGTCTCAATCATACATTCATCATCACTGCTAGAGTCTGTGGGGACACTAACATCTGATGTACCGCAGGAGGGCAATGCACCTACATTACCTATGAGGGCAGACAAGAACTGTACATTACAATCTATACAATAGACACACACACACACACACACACATGTGATATGACAGAAGGCATGCAACATGCATGTGATACGGCAAATGGCATGCAGCGCAGACAATAATAGTGGTAGTTATCATACATCCCTAGGTTGCACACAACAGCATGCATGTGTCATAGCAGACGGCATGCAAATTACACAATCATAGTAGTGGTTAGCATACATCCCTGTGTTACACCATGTGGACCAGCACAGGTTAACAGTACACCTGCCTGATGTGTGGCATATGACCTTGATAATCACATGTAGTATGACGTGATCTGCTGATGTGTGCAATGACATGTATACATGTTTAACACAATGGTGTCCTGTCAAATATACATTGGGGCAATGGTGTACCAATTCAGTGTTGTCTGTCCACCCTACCGATATACTACAAATTTAGCTGATGTGCATAGCCATTGCAGGGAATCATGAGGCGTCTCTAGTGCTATACAGTGTGAGTTACAGACAGAGTTCATAGTCATGACTGTGTTCAGATACAATTTGACCCATGTCACTGAGGTGTATGCACACTAAACCATGATGTGGAAGTTGTGACACAGGTCACTGATGGGTATACGGATGACACCCCTGCACATCTGCAACCATATTGCTGCAGCCTGGCAACTATGGGCAGACATGGCGAACACCATGTCCCACATGACATCTGTGTACCACACACACACACACACACACACACACACACACACACACACACACACACACACACACACACACACACACACACACACACACACATGAGGAGCTAGTATGGCATTTATGTCCATCACCAGCAATGGGAATGTACTGTATCTGTGGCCTGATGTGGATACTGTACAGGTGACTGCTGTCATGTTGCAACACCCTCAAGATGTTCAACACATCTTATGTGGTGGATTAATGTTACGCCTACACAAGATGTGCATAGGCCTGTAGGATGTCTAGTGTTCCACATCTACATTATGACCATTATACAAAGGCCATGGCCAAACCATGTGTAGCCATTGTACGACAAGGTGTACACACAAGCACAACACGTCTACTGTGTGTGTTGCTCCATATCTCTGGTCATCCTCCATGGCCATGTGTGTACATGTGTTGTCCAAATTATTGTGATGGGCATCTATTTCACATGTCTGTGTTGTCCCACATGACATATATGCTCCACTGACAACAGGGTTATGCAGATAAAGGGTGGTATGTGGGATATGTTTTCAGGTTAGGTAGGCAGTGTAGCAGCCAGGCCAATAGATGTCATGGACATGTCAAGATAGCACATCACATTGTGTGACATTCATAGCAGGGCTATGATCCACACCAGTGAAACCTGTGTGCTGGCCATACTCCAGCCCACTGTGTAGTACTGTTTGTATTCACCACATGTGTAGATCAGATCTGTTGTACATTCCTAAAGTGAACAGCACCTCCACCATTGTATGCACAGCTGTCAACACATCTGGCAATAAAGTTTGTGAGGATTCATGTCGGTGAGATGATTCACATAGTTTGCAAGTGTTGCACATGGATAATCATTGTGATGTATTGCAGGTCCGACCTGTATATTGTGACAGGAATATACATTATGTGTACATGTTGTGAATGGCCACATGGCAGATAGATGTGTACATTACGGTTCCTGATAAATAATAACACTCTCACCTGCAATGGGCTGCTGTCACAGCAGAATGCCAGAAGTACCTAAATAGGAGTAACACAGCAGTATGAGCATAATTCACCCCTGTATAAAGGCTACAGGGAGCAAAGTGCATAACACATACACCAGTACATTAGCCTATACTATAGTGTATGCACATGTGTACATACACAGAGTAGCATACTATAGTATGCGGCATGTGTGTATAAATGCCTTGCATATGATGTTACATTACATATTGTACAGTGACACATGCAGCTATATGGAATATAGTTGTTATAGGTACAGTACTGACTTACCAGGCAACTCCAGGCTCAGTGGTTGAGAGACACCCACCTCCACAATATCGGCTAAGGCTTGTGGATGTGGTTCTGCAGGTGTCCCCAGGTTGGTCAGTAGCTCCTCAGTACGTGAGAGTGGGGGCTGGGTTGATGGTCCACCACCTGTTGCACCTTGTTCCCTGGCGATTGCATTCGCATGCTGTTTTGCCCATCTAATGAGGTATGTACAGTGTCTGCACACCTGCTGGTATGTGCGGTTATGGCCACCCACATCATTAACCCTCCTGTGAAGTTCCATCCGCAGGGCATCCCGCTGCTGCGCATCCTGTGGCACATGGCTGAACAGGATGTCGCGATTGTCGAGTAGGTATGGGATGAGGGCCTCATCCTCCAAACATGTAAAAGGGGGAAGCCTTGCACGCGGCATACCTGGAAGACATAATGATGGAGACAGGTCACAGTACCTCAGAGACATACAGAGCTACAGCTGAACATACACGTGTATTGCATTAATTCAGTTTAAAAAGTTGTATTTGCAAACCTACATGACACTGACGTGTTTGTGTCACACACATGTGACACTCAATGTTGAGTGGATATTATCACCATAGATGTGTGTGCGTGTCACCTGATTACATTGCTCATACTCCATGTGGTTGCTGTCTTGATGTGGGCATGTCTGTTTGCCTGTTCTTGTGTTCCTACCTATCAGCACATGGCTGGATATATCCACATTAATGCAGTCAACCTTGATGCAGTGTATATGTCACATATAAGTACTTACACTGCCTTAACAGACATGACCTGTGACCCTGCAGACATGCTCACATAAGGTTTTACATGTATGTGTTCTGCCATATACAGCTACATGGCACTGTACAGCGATTCAACATCCTGCCATGTATCACCTGTGTTGCACATATGATACACATGTGACACTGGCTAGCCAGATGGTATTTGCAGGGATGCATATCAACTATAGCATGTGCAGTCAAAGTCAACTAGTGGGCTATATGCCATGGGCCATGTATGCATCTAGGATGAAAGGTTACCTAGCAGTAGCCGACAGGCAGGTCTGTGGGGCCAGGTGGAGCAGTGCCACATTACTGATCCACAGGGTTAATGATACATATACCATGCATTACCATGCGGTCATTACACCATGGCAGCGAGGGGAGCGATGTGCAGCTTTGATGGATAGGAATGCATAGTATGGCAGGACTATGTCAAGTGTATGGGACAAGGATCTGTCCAGCATGTGGTAGCTGGATGTCCATGAAGTATGTGTTCGAGATCAGGATGAGTACATGTAGCATGTCTGACATCACTGGGTTTGACATAGATTTATACAGGGTATAGTGGATATGGGGAATGGGAAGGCTGGTGTAGGCCATCTGAACATGGCCAATACCCCTTAAAGGAAATATGTAATCTGATATGGGTCACTTGAGAGTTCTGTATGGCTGGACAATGATCTCTATATTCATGAATGGCACCCTATCATTATTAGGGTTGCCACATATGACTCCCTGACAGGAGTGATGATGTAGCTATCACAAGGAAGACAACTGCCCAGCTGCATCCCTCACACACAAGTGTCCATTATGATGACCGCTGCCTAGGTGGTAGTTCATGGGTACAGGGTTATTAACATAGGGGTGACAATGCGAGTCAGCTATTGCTCCTAGGTCATAGTCGTTCACATACTTCAATAGGCAGATGCCTTCTGTTTGTCTGTGAGCTATGGACTACAATGAGGGGGAATAGACTTCATTAACCCTGACATACTGTAGCTGCCACTGGTGTGATGATCACGTATTATTCAGACACCTTCTGTAGTGTTGGTTCTGCCAGCAGTCCTGTTGCAAAACACTCCTGTGCAATAGGAATGTACATCTAGTATACCGAGTGTAGGTGGTACACAATATGGATGATGATGTCCTATGCCCTGGCAAGGTTATGATATGCAGTGTGACATCAACCATACTGTCATCTACATCTGTACTGCTGACATCACTTATGTGATCAAGGTTCATGGCCTTCCAGACCATTCTCAGCAGGGTAGTAGTGCAGTACTTCCCATTATCAGTGGTGTCTCCCCCTTTGTTGGTTGTGATATCTGTTGGTGTGCACCATTCAATGTGTACACAACCTGACATGGAGCTATGTTTTACATGATGTGTATGTGAAGAGCATCTTGTTTTGCCATATGTGTATGATACAACCTGTGATGTGGGCAGGTCCCATGCAGACTGAGTGCAGCTTGTACCTGCACAGTTGTGGGTACAGGGGCCCTGTGGTGTACATGGATATATGCTTGTGTACCTGTTGGGGGGAGGGGGGCCGTGTGTTTACATTATCCAAGACCATATCTGGATTGCTTATTCATGCTAAGCACTTGTTCAGGACTTGTAAATAATATGGAAGCTAATAGTTACTGTAGCACTCAATCTTCCACATCACCTACAGGTAAGGGTGAACAGGTTTTGTACATACTTTTCTCACTTGCATAGAGTAATGCAGCTCTTGTACTCACTTTCCTCACTTATCTAGGTGAATGTAGTTCTATATTCGGGCATGTCGAAGAGACAACTGCCAGTGTTCTCACCTATCTGATGAATCTGGACATCTTGAGGCAATGTACACATTGTCTCATGTACACAGACAAGCCTCTCCACCTTCCACCCAACACTACAACCTGTGATAGATGCACTCATCTAGCCAAACTGGAGGTAAAGGTCCCTTCAACCAAGCCTGACCCTGACTGTCGTGTGGAGAAGGTACACAGTCGCACAACACTACACTCATCACATAAGCCTCACTGAATCTACCCCACCATTAACTGGGAAAACTACTCATGTACCAACACATTTGCTCAACGCTTTCTGGAATTCATAAACACCAATGCCCTGACTCATCATATCCACACACCCACCAGAGGCAACAATATCCTAGACCTAGTCATTACCAACATGAGTGACTGGTGCTCCACACGTGAAGCCAACTCCTCATTGGTCCGATCAGACCATGTGCTGAACACCGTTGATATCCACATTCCGCACCTACCCCCCATTAAGGGAACCACAGTATAATGTCTACAAGGCCAACTACATGCTTCTTAAGACAGACGTGGTAGACGTCATGACACCCATGCACATGGACAATACTGTTACAACTGCTGAATCCTACACAACTGCACTCCATAAGCACTTACAGGAGTGCATGGCTTGTGCTATCCCAAACAGAACCAGGACGCTATACTCATAATTAACTAAACCAATCTGGTGGTCCCCTGCCATAAACATATTGTACTACAGGAGGAAGACACCGTTGCAAATGAGAGTACAATACCATGCATGGAGGAGATCCCTGGCCAGCCTCAGTAAGAAGGTGAGATCCCTTATAAGATCCTCCAAAGCTAGTTACGAAAACTATAACACAATGAATACCAACAATAACCACAAAGCATTCTATAGCTATGTCACATATCTCGATGTCAACAACCAGATCTGCTCTGAGTTACAGCATAAAGGCACAAACATTACAGAAACAATTGATATTGGCAACATCCTGGCAGATCCCTCTCAAAGCTGCACACTCTAAAGGCAATATCCCACCATCCATGGGACCGGACAACATCCCAGGCTGCGTTTTTCATGAACTTCAGATCGTACTGTCTCCTCACCTACGCACCATGTTCAATAATAGCCTCACATCGGGCATAGTGTCCCATGAATGGTGCACCGCAGCAGTTATCCCACTTCACAAAGGTGGCGCCACAATGGACCATGGGACCTATTTCCCTATAGGCCTGACTAGTCTGGTCTGCAAGGCTAGGGTGCACATCATGAATCACTGTCACAGAGACATTGGGTACCTCCCAACCTTTGACCCCTCCCTGTTTGGCATTGTTAAGGCCAGACCATGCCTCCTAAACCTGGTGGACTTCTTAGAGACAGTTACCAAGGCATTAGATGAGGGTAAGGAGGTCCACACAGCCTACCTCGATCTCTCATAGGCTTTCAACACCTTTCCTCCTTCTGGTATTATCAACATACCCATCCTCCTGAACATTAACCCCTACGTCATGTGATGGTTTGCAAAGTGGCTCACGGACAGAACCCACACAGTGGGAGTTGCATACCCTAGGTCCGACTGTATACCAGTTACAACTGCCGTCCCCAGGGCTCAGTCCTAGGACCCCTCATGTTCGGTATATACTTCTCTGATGTACAGACAAGCACAGGAGGGCTTTGGCTGAAAAGGTTTGCAGATGACTGCAAACTAGGGGACATAATTGTTTCCCCAGCTGTTAAAGACACCCTCTGGAAGGGTCACACTGAGATGGATACCTGATGTTAATATCATGGCATCAAGCTGAATGCCTAAAAGTGCATAGTCATCCCCTTTGGATATAATTAATTACCCGCGGACTACCACATAGGTGCTTGTTCCCTACATACAGAAAAGGTAATACGGGATCCAGAAACACCAGTAAATAGCAATCTCTCCTTTGATACCCATAATGACAAGGTGGTTAGAATATCCTTCTACATGGCCCCCCTAATCTCTAATGGGTTCGCATCCAGATCAGAGGGGCCATTGTGACTCTACACATGTCATATCAGACCCATTAAAGGATGCAACATCCCATTTGGGATATACCTTACAAGACAACTGCAACAGCTTGGAAGACCACACCAGTACCACACCAAGAGGATTACTGACCTCAAACAGATGACCTATGCAGCCCAGCCTATGAAACTCCAGCTGTACTCAGTTGCATACCTCATACTCACAGGTGATTTCTGCTTGACATACAGGGCCCATGTCCAACCCTGTATTGCTGGATATGCTCCACCTAAACAGAAGCCCCTGAGAGCCACATGCTGTAGGGATATACACCTAACCACAATGATGAGTCGGACGTGCTGGATGGATAGATTCCTGACCCAGGCACTCCCTATGCTTTGGAACGTGATTCCAATGTATATCAGGCAGGGCCCATCATGAGCACTCTTCAAGGGAAACCTTGACATGTGGATAGGAGACAGACATGTACCCCTGGGATCACTGCAGTGGTTCTGCTGGACAGAGGCACAGGGAACTATTGGCTCTGCCATTCAGAGGCACAGGGAACCAACCTATAGGGGTGGTGAAAGACAACACATGCTAGCTAGGCTTACCCTTGGTAAGACAGCCTAGTACCTACCTTTGCACATATTACATGTTTTATGTGCATGGATAGTTAAATAGCTCTTCCATTTTACTTTGTTATCATGCTGATAAACTGTTGGCTCACTAAAAGACATCTGTATCCTGTTATTGTGTATTGTAAATGCCAATTGACATAACTAATGTTTGCCTACCATTACAGTAATGCTATGTAGCTTGTAATACATATCTGCCTACAATACTGTACATTACACAGTTACTGGCACAATATCTCACAATGCAAAACATACTTGCACAGTGGCCCAACCTTCCACATGTTATTCTCTGTATTACACCCATACATATGGCTACAGTTACAATATATCAACATATACTATCCCCTGTTATAGTACATACTTGTTGGACCAGCCCTGCCACTGATGCCGGATGGTGAGGAGTATTTCTGTTCAAAGCCCTTATATAACATCCCTTGTGGTGTATGCGGTGTTTGCCTTGTGACCTACAGCAGTACACACAAATACTACAAGCATTACTATGCTCAACAATACATCACTACAAGATAACTGTTTCCACTATATGGATTGCGTGCACTTTAAATACTACAGAATAGTACTACATACACAGACATACTGACTGTTCTACATACCTTATTAGTAACCCGAGCTGTCATTAACAGTTGATTCAATCCTTTTCGTTTTGTGTTTCAATGTTTTTTGTAACGTTCCACTGGTATATACGGATGGTTTGAATGTGTGATAACACATCCTTTTCTAGTTACATATCGGTAACATGTGGTATCCTGTCCACCAATTGCTGTTCCAAAGTAGTTAATAGGTTCATAGGTTCATAGGTTCATACTAGGCTATCTGCCCGAGGGCATTTACAAGCCTAGCCCATAGTTTTGTGGCTTACGCCACCCCTTTAGTATGGGGAACTATACCCATTATTTTGCTGTGCCTCTGTTGAGCAGTGACACTGAGGTAATCCCTGGGGTATATCTGCGATCTCCCATCCATTGGTCAAGATTTCTCTTGAACAAGGCCAGCGAGGTGCTCTGCCTCACATATACCGGGATTTTATTCCACAGCATAGGGAGTCTTTGGGTGATGAATCTATCCCTCCAGCACGTCCTATTAATAGCCGTGTCGAGGTTTAAGTCTCCCGCCCTTGTGGCTCTGACGGATCTAGATTTTTGAGGTGAAGCATATTCATCAAATCTGGGTTTGACATGGCCTTGTATGTTAGGCAAAGGTCACCTCTGAGCAAGCGTGCGACTGAATAGAGCTGGAGTTCTTTCAGTCGGGCAGCATAGGACAGATGTTTGAGACCCTTTATCCTTTTGGTGAGGAACTTTTGTGGCCTCTCCAGCTGCTGCAAGTGTCGGGTCAGATACATTCGAATGGGGCATTGTACTCAATCATTGGTCTGATGAGTGATGAGTATAGGGAGACTATGACCTCCCTTGATCTAGATGAGAATCCCTTCATGATAAGGTGGGCAATGTAGAAGGTCTTCCTAACTACTTTAGCTACATGGGTGTCGAATGACAGACTACTATCAACCTGGGTCCCCAGGTCCCTGATAACTTCTTCTGTGCTCAGTGGATTGCCACCTATTTGGTAGCTAGGGTAACCTTGTTTTCGAAGGGTATGACTATGCATTTTTGGCATTTAACTTTAGGCCATGGCTCTGGCACCAGTTATCCATTTCTGTGAGACCCTTCTGAAGGATATCTGTGTCAGATGTGTTTTCTACTATGGCCCAGTTTGCAGTCATCTGCAAACTTTGTCAGCCATAACCCTCCTGTGTTTGCTTGTACTTTGGAAAAGTAGATGCCAAACAAGAGTGGGCCCAGGACTGAGCCCTGTGGTACACCACTTGTGACAGGCTTTGAGTCTGACATGGTGCCAGCAACTCTGACCCTGTGGGTTCTGTCACTCAGCCAGTTTGCAACCCATCTTGTGATGTATGGGTTAACATTTAAGCTGATGAGTTTTTCAATGATACCCAGTGGGGTATTGTATCGAAGGCCTTCGCCAGATCGAGGTAGGCTGTATGGACTGCGTTTCCTCATCAATGGCTTTGGTGACTGTTTCAAAAAGTCAACCAAGTTTAGAAGGCATGATCTGCCTTTGACAAAGCCAAACTGGGATGGATCCAAAGTCTGCAAATTCCCTATGTCTTTATTTATGAGGTCCATTATGATCCTCTCCATGGCTTTGCAGATAAGGCTTGTCAAGCTAATGGGCGGTAATTTCCAGGGTCGGTGGAGGCACCGCCTTTGTGAAGTGGGACCACAGTTGCAGTGCGCCACTCCTGGAGTGCGTATCCAGAGGTAAGACTATGATTAAACAGCTGTCTTAGCTGTGGGTTTAATTCCTCGTTGAGTTCGTGGAGCACACAGCCGGGGACACCATCAGGTCCCATGGATGCTGTGTTTTTTGCTTTGGAGAGAGCAGTTCTCACTTGGGCGTTGGAGATGTTTGGGGGCTGCAATCGCTTGGTATAGATATCTCTCCTTTGGGAAGTTTGCACTGAACCTGTCAGCCAGTATGTTGGCAATGTCTGTAGGATCAGTAATCTTTACATCATTTTGAACTAGTTCTGAGCATATCTGGGAGTTTCCTCCCAGGTTTCTAACATAGCTAAAGAAGGCCTTATGATTGTCTTTTGAGTCTTTAGCTATTTTTCTCTCAAAATTTGCTTTGGATGATTTTATGAGAGCTCTTAGTTTTTACTTATAGTGATCAAGGGTGTCTTACCTTTTAAGGATTTTGCTCTATCTTGTAGTAGCTTCCTCCTTTGTTGTAGAGTTTGTTTATGGCTGGGGTCCACCAGACTGGACGCTTGCCTTTGGTACAAAGAGTCTTTGTTTTGCTTGGGATTGCCTTATCCATGCAGTCCTGCAGGTGCTGGTAGAAGGCATTTGTAAGTGATTCAGCGGCTTGAGTACTGTTTTCCACCGGCTCGGGGCCTTAAAGGAGACCACACTAGTCTTTAGAAGTGTGAAGTCGGCTTCGAGAAGTTCTTTACTGTGGTCTTTTTATTTCAGGTGGGGTGGGATGAGGACCTCCAGCGAGATTAGTTTGTGATCTGATCTCACCAGTGAGGGTATACTTCCGGTGTTGAACATTGTGCTCCCATGTTCGTGATGATGAGATCAAGTATGTTTTCTCCTCTTGTGGGGATGGTGACTAGTTGTTCCATGGCATTTGAGTTTATGAATTCCAGGAACTTTTGGGCTAGGGTGTTTGGGCTTGAGTAGTGTTCCCAGTCTATATTAGGGTAATTGAAGTCACCTAGTATGATGGTGTTTGGTGATACATTTATCCCCTCTAGTGTTTTCAGGAAGGCCATGTGAGGTTCCTGAGTTTGTGAGGGTGGCCTGTAACATGCTACAATTTGCAGAGCAGTCTTGCCTATGGTTAATTGCACCTGGATGGTCTCCGATGCATCGTGCATTGCCACCAGTCTTGAGGTGTGGGTGTCTTTGATGAATATGGATACCCCCCCTCCTTTCTTGGTATTGTCCGGATTTTGGGGACGGAACGCATGATAAGAGGTAAAACCTGATAGTGCTGGGGTGCTCTCAGGAGCCTTGAACCAGGTTTCTGTCACTGCACAGACATCGATGTTCTCCATACTGAGAAGGGCCTCGAGTGCGTGCATTTTGAGATTTAGACTTCTGGCATTGAGCAGCATTACCCTTAGTTTTTTCCTTTTTGTGTTCTAGGGTGGTAGGTTTAGAATTTGAGCCTTGCCTAAAAAGGCACTATGGGGTGGCAAGAGCCTTTGCCAATATCCGGAATCCCAGGGTGACAGGTGCAAGCCGTCCTTGCGGCAGCGTGGCTTGTCCAGCATGTCATCCCAGGCAGACAGACATTGATCCCCTTTGAATGACACCAGAGTTTAAGCCAATTGTTAAAGGTGATCATCTTATCTCTGTATTGTGGCATCATTGTTGCTGAAGGTAGGATACTGCTCAGGGTCAGGGTCATACCTGCCTGGGCTACATAATCAGAGAGCTCCTCAATGTCTCTTTTCATGTAGTCCAGGAGGTGCGTCTCAGGTCGTTTACACCAGCGTGGACAATGACTGAGTCGTATTTGTACCTGCTGTTGAGAGACCTGAGTGCTTGCGTTATGTGGCGGATTCTAGCGCCCGACAGGCAGCTTACTGTGACCTTCTCCTTACTCAGTCTGGTGAGCGGGACGTCAGTGTGTCTGACTATGGAGTCACCAATGACTAGTGTGTCTGGCATTGTGTTTGGCCTTAAGGGCTGTGACTGTTTGACACTCTGACTGTGAGGTCTATGTGTTGCAGGTGTTGTGTTCTGAGGTGGTGGTTGTTTGGGTGTCTGCTTTGGTGGCCCCTGCTGTTTTGGTAGATTTTTGATCAGAGCCGCCGAGTATGTCTTTGTGTGTTTATGTGTATGATTTGAGGTTGTGATGGTACTATGTGAGACTGGGTCTATAGTGTGTGTGGTAACCTTCTCCTCCTGACTGGTCTTGCCAGTCCTATGTTGAGAGAGCTCAGCCTCCAGTTTGGCCGTATAGTTGCATCTCTCGCATGTATTTGTGTTTTGTGGGAGGAGGAGAGGGTTGTCTGTGTACATGAGGCAATTGTAACATTGCCTCAATATTCCCAGGTTCACCAGCTGAGCAGGAGAGGACACTAGCAACTGATCCTCGACATGCTAGAAGGACTAGACAAAAAACTTTAAAAGAGATTCCGGGGACGTGGGTGACCGAGAAATGGGGGTTTGCCTTTTGGGGTGCTATCTATAAGAGTGCCATATCAAGGTAATAAGTACTGTAGGAGCAAGTGCTAGGTTTAACAGATAGAGAAAAGTCTACTTGGAGTCAAGTAGAGATGATCTTTTAGGTATTAGAGAAAGTGCTAGTAACAGGGATGCTTAAAGGTAAGATTGAAAAGAATGCACTCTGCAGTGTGCACTAGAGAAGTTAGATATGAAAGTAGGTAACTTGAGTTTTACCTGTTTAAAAGTTAAGGTTTAGTGGAGAGTTACTATTTTTAAAACAGCAAGATGGACTGAAAGGGGTGGTTACTTTTGTATTTTGGTACTATGAAATACTGTAGGATGGCCAATAAATTTAAATAATTGAAGTGGTGGAATTTCAAAAGTGATGGTTTTGTGATTACTCACATAAGCCAGTGAAAGTAGAGAGAAATGAGATATATGGTCAGATTAACATAAGAGGCGGGCAACTAGAAAGACAGTGGTATTTAACAAGACAACTTAAATGGGTGGGAGGGAGGGGAAAAATTCTGCCTGACTCAGAACAGAGAGAGCTGTGGTCTCTTTTGAAGTTTTAATATGCTGTTAAAACAGAATGCAAGCAAAACACAAGATAAAGAAAACAAACTACAGTATTCAAAATATAGAAAGGCAATACAGAAATACAAAAAATAACAGCAAACTAACCTTTCCTTCACAGCAAAGTGTAGCAGAGTCTGGATGAGCCTTAATTGGATGCACATCAGCTGTGCAGCTACTCCATTAGCCGATACCATGGCAACAGTGGTGTATAAGTGAGTACTCCTTTTGGGCGTTGTCCGTCCGTTTGCCTTACTTTCGAGGGAGACGGCCTAGATGGGTTATTGCGATATATTTCAACAGCTATATGGAGACACACAGAGATATATTAGCTTCATGACTCCCGTGGACTGTGTGTAATCGCTAGACAATTTAGTTCTACATGTGAGTACAGCTGTTATATTTCGGAACAGTGCTACTTATGCAGGGTTTGTTTGTACCTGATACTTCTGCAGATGTTTAAGTCTGGCAAGGATGTTTGGCCATCTCAAGGCCGTATGGCTATGCATGAACTGTTATGTGGTGTACAGTGTGCTCACCAGACATCCTTGATTTGGTGTACAAGTGTAGCATACTGTGTTGTTACTCACTAATTGCTAACACATCCTGGTGTACCCACAACCCTCTGAAACGGGATTAGTGCAAACAAACCCTATTACATCAGCAGCTGTTCCATTGTATAACAGCAGCTATTTCATATAGGGCCATGTTAGCATTTTTCTGACAAGGTATGTTAAGGCTTCTGCAGATGTCGTACAGTGTGTGAATAATTTATGATGTTATTACAGTTTGTATTGTAATATGTTTGGGTGTGGGGGTGATGGTGGGTGTGCTTAGCAAATGCAGGTGTGTAGGAACTGCTTTTATACATAATCGCTATGTGTGTGAGGGTTCCTTCCCTATTTGAACACCTATCCTTTTGTGGACTAATACAATGGTAATTGCAGGCTGATTCATTAAGGCACTGTTATGTGGTTCCTGTATAGCATGCAGGTGATGTTAGTCCTTGAATCCCTTCGGTAATACATCTGAATGTAATAACGTGTTGCTACATGATAGCTGTGTATTTCTGTCATAGGTATTTGCAGTCATCATAGTTGTGTTGTTGACTGACCCTCTTTGGCTAGGGTTGCCACCTTTTCATATGTCCATAGTGGGTCCTTTTCGGGACACACATCTGATTTTACAGGCTGACACAAACCCATGGTCAGTACAAGGGATAGAACTTTCCTTTCTTGCCTAATTATAAGCTTATTCTTGTAGCAGTTTAGTAGCTTATCCTGTTTCCTGTACCATGTAGGTACTTTAGATACAGAAATAACTATTGTATACAACTATTACAGTACATATGGGACATAATTATGTCCTACAATCCCAGGACATTTGCCACGTTTAATATATTTGGTCAGGACACAACCACCCAAAGAGGGAGTGTCCCTCACAAAGTGGAACAGGTGGTAAAACTATCATTGGCTCATGTCCATAGCACATATTTGTAATGGTGTATAGGCATATACTCTCCATATCCTTTGCTCATAAAGGTTGGTAGTAGTGGAATGTGTGATTGCTATGGTCTATGTTATACACATATGTGAACACTTCAACCCAAAGCCACAGTGTTCAGACACACACAGTCCCGGGAGCAGACTACCATACCCCACATTATCAACATCGACAGTAACTCGCGAAGGTAACACGAACATGGAACACACACATGCACACACAGACACACTGCTACCCAACACATCCAAACAAACCATCCTACACTACGTATGAGCAGGTGGCCAAGCCCCTCTACACCCCCAAGTAGGTGTCTGCACCCCCCACACCACCCCCTACTTTAATATTCTACATCCTAGGTTGTGCAAACAGACGCACAAAGCTAACCCACAACCACACATTACAGTCACCCAAGAACACACACCACACACAGAACACACACTTACACACACTACAGCCCTAAGAAACACACATGCACACAGTAGCCTACCCAAACCGCAACACCAGAAGCACCGACTAACTGTCCATTAACATCGTGAGATTACACCTCACGCATCTGGTGTTTCGGTACTGTGTTCTTTCGGACCTTAAGCCTCGGGATTACGTGCGTCGGTATGTAAAGCAGTCGGTATGTGGTAGGAATCCCATTTATATGTACCTCCATGGTTATGTAGATGTTGTTAACCTAGCTATGTATCTACATATATATGTATATCCCCATATATCGATATATCTCTCTCTCTCTCTCTCACTCCCTCTCTCTCTCTATATATATATATATATATATATATATATATATATAAATAAAACATACACTTTTCATTGTGTACATGCCGGTTTGTCCTATTTTAACACATTCCTACCTTTTGTGTTTTATCCTGTCCATATACACGACTGTCATTGGTACATCTCAGGTAGCTTAGTGGTATGTTATTGTGATGAATGTGTACGTGGTTGCATGTTCTAATCCTGGCAGTGATATCTTACCTCTTAGAACAGGCACTGGTAGTGCAAGGGTGATTGATGCACATTTCAGCGGTTGTGTGTTCCACATGTTTATTATTCTGTGGAGAACTACCTATATTTGCAAGTTGTGTTTAAGGTATACTATGTAACATGTACACATCTGTGAAGATTCCTGTCAGGGATACTCCCCATTATTTGGAATTACATCCCTGATTACATTATACAAAACCCCTTACTGACACTCCGGGGAATCCTTGCAGAGTGGGTGGTGAACAGTAGCTACACCCCAGGAATCCTGCAAATGGCTCTGCTCCACAGAGGGACAGTTAGTTGATCGATGGGGTGGCAACAGCAGACACGTTTTGCCTATGCTTATGAGTGGCCTTGGCATTTGGGCATGTACCTACCTATGTATCTATGAACCTGTACATACAGTATGGACACATGCTGATAGCTTAATATACTGTTCAGGTATTGACTTACCTTGTGCCAATGGCGGTTGTGTGTACAATATTTGAGGGCTACCTATGTAGGATGCACACAGTAGACTACCTATACATGACAATTTACAGGTGGTCATGTGTGTGTGCCATCCATGTTTGCTGTGTGTGCAGGTGGAGAAGGGTGTTAGTCCATGAGTGACTGCACTGTCAGTGTGCGTGTGCTATATGTTCCCTCTTTGCTAAGGCAGTGGCATACTGGGCACCCCTCCATCTGCCTACTGGGGCTAGCACAGGGTGTTCGTGGTCTGAGTCCCCCTGTGCCTGTGGGTCCCTTGGTAATGGTGGTGGGCTGTGAGGGCCTTCACCATTCTGTCCCTGCTGCAGATGTTTCCGCAGGATCATACTGTGTAGCATGGCACATAGTATGAAGATGTGGGCACACGTTCCTGGAGAGTACTGCAAGGCTCCACCAGATATGTCCAAGCAATGGAACCGTGATTTCAGCATCCCAAACACACACTCTATGATGATTCTGGTTTCTGTGTGTGCCTCATTATGGTGTTTTTGTGTGGCTGTGTGTGCATTTCTGATGGGTGTCATCATCCATGGTTCCAGTGCATAGCCAGCATCCCCCACCAGGTGGCCATATGGGATGTTCTCCCTGGCAAATACCTGATACAGCTGTGAGGCATGCCAGATGTGGGAGTCGTGATAGCTTCCAGGACTGCCATCACACACATCCATGATCATGCACTGGGCATTGCACATGACCTAGCAGTTGATGGAGGGGAATCCCTTGTGGTTTATGTAGCGCCTACCCTGCTCACCGGGTGGTGACTTGATGTGTATGTGCATGCAGTCTATTGCACCCAGTACCTCTGGGTAGTCCGCCACATGGTGGAAGAGATGCATATTGCTGGCCAACTCCTCCTGTGTTCAGGGGATGTATATGTGCTCATTGGCATGTGGTAACATGGCATCCAGGAACTGGTGGAGTACCCTAGATGCTGATGTGAGATCCCCATGATATCCCCAGTTGGCCTTTGGAAGGTACCTGTGACTAGTATTCTCAAGATTACGCATACCTTCGTGTCCACTGGGATGGGTTCCCCTCTGTTACTTCTGGCTCTGAGGCGTGGCCGGCACAGCTCAACAAGTTGCTGTATGATGTCCCTGTCCACCCTGTAATGCTCTACTATCTCCAGATCATGTAGCCCCTAGTAGATTACCCTGGGTCTGTACACTTGTCTCCTCCTCTGGTGCCTGAGATGGTTGTCAGCATCATCCTCCACACCACCGTCAGTCTCCAACATATGTTGGTGAATCAAAGCTATGGCAGCCTCTAACATATACATATTAAAAGTTCCCCTACATATTAAAAGTTCCCCGTCTGTATACACCAATGGTGCAGAGTGTCTGGGAATACACAAGTGTGTGTGGGGGGCTTTTACACCTTATACTATTGTGCAATGGATGATGCTGGTGTAATTCGGTGTGTTTGTGCTATTCCAGCTGCAGGGTATCTTAATTATTGGTTTTACAGCAGGTACTGCTATTGTGGGGCCTTTGGTGTTGACTTACGCTTGTCTGCCGTGATTCATCTATTGCCCTTTACTTCTATTTTCAACCCAATTCACCTCCCATTGTCAGGCATGCATCCAGCTGCCGCCTTTCTTGTTTTGTGCTTCCACAACCCAGGATTGTGTTGTGAAATGTGTTATGTAGCTGATCTACAGCAAGTTTACTTTGTTCTGCTGTGACAATTCTCTTTTCTTTGCTGTACGGCACTTCCCCTTTCCTGTTCTGCAGGTAACTGCTAGCAGCCTTGTTAGCTGTTGTCTATGGCCCACTGTGAGTTTCTACGTGTTAATTACTCATTTTTTCTCCAATTACCATGCTGCAGCATTTCCTTATTGTCTTCCCATATCCTTCCTGTTTCAGCTGTGGTGCACGCTGTGCACATCCATTTACAGGGTTTCATGCACGTTTTCATCCACATTCGCATGAACTTTCGGTTACCTTGTGTGCTCTCAGCTAAGCAAAGCTATGGCTACTTCCACATCCCTATTCTGCGGCTTTGATTAGCAACACTGAACATGGATTAGCAATGATCCAATGTGCTTACAGTGATGGTGGCGTGCCCCTCTCTTGATGTCATGTTTACCTCCAGGCCACTCCTCGGTGTTGTAAAACTACGCCGTGTGGTACATCCTTACGCCGGTGGGACATTTGCAATTCAGCATTACTTGACTCATTTGCATGGCATTGACTGCTAATTCCTAGTTACCGCACGGAACACTGTCACAGACCCTTAGCAACCCTTGCGCCATGGTTGTGGTGTAGCATGCATGCCATTGACTATTATGGGTATATCATGAATTGCATTACATTACAGTTTTATGACATCTAAATATATTTTCCTTATGATCCCGTTTGCTAACCGATGGACTGTGGTTTTACTTTGCGTTTCTGTGGCCATGAAATTAAATGCTATTTTTTATATGTTATGCATGTTGTTTTATGCCATTGACTATATATTTAGCCATTGGCATATATTAGCATTACAATACATAAGTTTGGTCTGCTTTCATGGCTCTGATTTTATGTTTGACAACATGTAAACCATTTTTTTTGGTTTACATTTCTACATGCTTACGCTACGCCTGCACAACTTCATAAATCGCTATATACCTTCATTTGCATGCTACACTGCTGCGCATGGGGTAATTAGCATACATGTGCAAGGAGCTGCGCAGCTCTGGTGTACGCTGGTAGTGCACATGGAAACAGCTCTTATCTGAATCGGTCGATGGCCATATTTGGCGCTAGATCGCCAACGCTACTGTGGTGCATGGCACAAGCTTCATGAATCCTGGGGATAGTTTTTACTTCTGGACAACATGTGCAAATTTCCCAGGGCAGTTGACATAGTTAGGTAGTGTTGGTCAAAGTTAATCAGTTGGCAGGTACCAACCCTGCAGGCCTTTGAAAATAGTGGACAACACAGTGCGTGTGATGGAATAATTGCAAGCAGTACATGCAACCCTGGAATTTTTAACAAATTTACTTTGCACACTGGCAATTGACATGAAACAGATCAAACTTAACACAGCTGCACACAAAACCGAACTGGTAAACACTGAAGTGGTTACAGCCAAACAATATATTGTCCTCATGGAATGGCAATCTACCACTGCCCTTCACTCCAGCCAGCAACAGGATTTGTTGGAAAGTAATGAGAAACTAGCTTTTCAACATGATGATCTTGTAAGCTGCACTAGACACAATAAGCTCAGGATAATGGGTTTGCCTAAAAAGACTGAGGGCACCAAACATGTTAATTTTACTAGGAGAGAGATAAGTTGTTGTTGTTTGTCTTTTGGCTTTTCCCGGTTAGGGGTCGCCACAGCAGAACTTCGGTCCACTAATGATTGGCAGTAGACTTTCACAAATGCCTAGGTGCCAGCTTGACATTCAACCTTCAACGAAGGCACGCCCATTTACACATGTCTTTCGAACTCCCACCCAACTGCGGGGAGGACATGCAGACTCCACACAGAAGGCACTCCCCGCACTCCAGCCGAGAATCGAATGGGAGAACCTCTTGCTGTGAGGCAACAATGCTACCGCTGCACCACCACGGACGAGATAAGTAATTTGCTTAAATCATGTACACCAGCAATCTTTGCAAGGGTGCACCAAATTAACCATCAGAGTACAATAATCTGCCAAGGCATTTGATTTTCAAATGCCTTTATTATAATGGGCAGGACAATATACTTAAAGTGGTCAGAGAGCATGGTATGATTTAAAGATTGCAGAGCACCTTGTGAAAATCTTATACTGTAGTCCCTCTCTTAGAAGAAAAGGAAGCAAATGGTGCCTTTCCTATGCTCTTTCTTTAACAGGTAGCTAAATAGTAAGCAATTTTCTTGTTGCAGAAATTGAAGTTTGTTGTTGTCTTTTCAAACAAGAAATAGCTGGAAAAGAGTTTATCCATGGTGGCTTCTTCCTACTATTGTTGTTTGACTTGCTGAATGAAGTGCCTTTAGCAGTGTCACTTGGTTTTCATCTCTCTTTCAGAGAATTAAGATATAACATCAGTCTGTGATCCCTGACAATACTCCAGTTTGTGAAAGGCGATGTACAAACCCTAATTCATGCCCCACCATGAGGCAGAGTAGTTTCTGCAAACATTATTGGACATACCTCATCACACATAAGTAGAGGTGGCCACTTAGTCAACTGCAGGGCCTCCAGCTAATAGTAAGTTGGATTGGTCAACTTCAACCCCCATCAGAAGCAGCACTTATGAAAAAAATGACGAGGCACAACTCAAGCTCTGCCAGATTGGGACAGGGACTGTTCTTACAAGTCTGACGTGTCAGACATTATCAGTGGAGGCTTCAATTAAAACTTATCCGATCTTGGAAACAACAAAAGGCTTAACTTTTACTAGGCCCAGAATTTTGCCTGAATAATCCTGGAGGGATCAAATTAATGCAGCTTACTCTAATGAAGGAACTGCTAATTCCAGTCCTGTTTCTGTGACCAAATGAATGTTAAGGTGTTTGTGGAAAATTCAGCATTCATGGTTAAGATACCTTATGACTGGATCATTCCACATCTACGCTGATTTTCGTCAAGATGATTGTTAGTGCCTTTTCACCTCATGTTGGAACAGGGATAATATTTGCACCCATTACTACCTATTTTTAACAATAGCTAAATTGGTTCAAGGTCTTTTGCTTCATACAGTTACTGCTACTTTTCATAAAACAATGATTCTGATGGAGTGAATGTTTTAATTAACTGAATTGGACAATGGAAGGTGTGTGTTCTGCAATATAACAAAGTTGTTCTTCTGTAACCCACCCATACATTGATATAAACATCTAACTTATTTGCTTGTTTACACTTGTTTTCTTAGGGTCTGTTATAGTCTGTTGAGTTATTTACTATTCTCTGGTGAGGTGCTGTTACTGTTTGGTCTTTTTGAATTATACAACCACCTTACTATTTGCAGACAATTTAAGAGGTGTGATGCCATTATTTCTACCACTTGGAATGTGAAAGGGGCATTTACTATGTTCAAAACTGGTGCACTTACCAATACTTTGAATAAATACAAGGTTAAGGTTGCTTATTTATACGAAATTAAGGTCAAGCAGAAAAATGTATGGTTAACATTTGCTAAATGGAAGGGGGATAAGCTTTTTTTCTGTGCTTCCTCTGTTAAAAGAGATGTGGTGATTCTAATTCATTGTACCTTAAACACAGCTGATAAGAAGGATTTTAATGGCAATGAGGGCCATTGCCAAAACCCTGTCTAGCCATAAGCAAATTATTTATGTGAATTATTATGGAGCCATTGATGATTCTTCATAAGTTCAATCAAAAATTAACTTCTAAACATGGGACTGTGGGCTGATGATTGGGGGTACAGAATGTTATGAAGTCTCCCGGTCTTGACAGGATCCCTAGTAGTAATGCTCATCTACCCAAAACTGCCAGGCAACTTAAATGTTTTGCAAGTGATTTCCAACTTCAGGATGTATAGAGAATACTCAACCCATTTGCATTAGGGTATCCTTTTTCTTCTTTGGGGGTTGCTAGCCATCTAGATTACTGTCTCATGGGTAAGGATACACTTCATTGGGTCAAAGATGTGGCTATTCTACCCAATGCTCTATCTGATCCTGATTAAGGTACTCTCCCACTGTACAATATCAGGAGCTGTCTCCGTGGAAATTCTATCTGATACTAGTGCAAAGGCAAGACTCAGGGAGTAATGAGCAGAGCTTATTAGGCAATACTGGGATTCCTCAAACTGACCATCTGGCTGGGGGTTTAAATATAAATGTAGGGAATATGTGAAACAAGCAAGGTGGGCGATTTTAGCAGTTCAAGAATATCTGACAGACATACTGCTATCCAAATTACAATCACTTGAGAAAGAGTTCCAGCAGGACGCATGTGGAAGCAGATTAAAACATGGAGTCAAAACTGGACATTACATGTAAATACATGATAAATACAAATGTTATAAGCTATTAATTGGACCAAGGGGTTACACAGTGTAAGCTTATTGCATTAAGATGTGGAGAAATGACGAGGGAGATGCATATTAAATCACAAAAAAAATGAAAAAGAAGATAAATGTATGGAGCCCAACGAAATCAAAAACCTCTGAGTATGTGAAAACTGTTAGTGTTGACAAAATTGAAACATGAAAGCATTCCTTGATATTTCAGGAAGTACCCCCTCCTGACATTCTAGGTATTAATCCCTTGGTCATCCTATTTCTGAGCATGCAGTCATAGGTGCCATCCATAAGCTCCCTTCTGGTAAAGTACCAAGATTTGATGGCCTGACCAGATTCCTGTAATGCTTTTAACATGTTTTGAAATGCTCTTTATT
Organism: Protopterus annectens; assembly: GCF_019279795.1. Classification (NCBI taxonomy): domain Eukaryota; kingdom Metazoa; phylum Chordata; order Ceratodontiformes; family Protopteridae; genus Protopterus; species Protopterus annectens. The sequence continues at coordinate 1,230,885,976 of NC_056739.1, forward strand.
AATTCTGTTCCATTAAGCCATGGTGACTGGATGCTTTCAATCTGATATCAACTGAGTCAAAGTTTTGATGTTTCCCAAAACTAATTATCACCCCCTCTCACTGTTGCAGACTGAGCTCAAAATCTTGCTAAAATATTTGCACTCTGGCAGGAAGTTATTGTCCAAAAACTAATTTCTAGCAATCATTTGGGGGCTTATTAATAGGAGATTAGGGGACCCTGATGCAGTTAGAATTTGGTTAAATCTACAAGGATGCACCAGTAGGAATAGTTTGCAGTTGGGGTCCCTTTTAGTTGATTTTAGTAAGGCATTTGAGTCACTTGAATAGGGGTTTGTGTGGGAAGAGATGAAGTGTTATTCTTTCCCATCACAATTCATGTACTGGGTTAGACCCTGAATAGTTTGTAGACTATTTACATCAGACCGCTGATTTTTTAAAGCTCACATTTAAGCATTCCCAAACCTCGATAGCGTTTCTTGAAGTTTGTGTCTTGAATACCCCTGATGGTTTTGATACTCAACTTTATAGTAAATCATGCAAGAAAGTTAACACACTGCATTACCAGAGTATGTAGAATGTGCTGAAAGGGCAGTTTTACAGACATACAAGACTGGACAGAAATGATGAGAATATGTGTTCCTCTTTTGATACCCTGAATGAGGACTTTCGCTCTAGGGGGTACTCTGAACATGAGGTAGGGATGGCACATCATGAGGTTCTGTAACATAGAAATGATTCGGCTAGACCCTATTTTTCTAACTATAGCGTTGACAGTGTAGTACAACCGAATAATACCAGAATTATTTTAGAATGTGTGTTACCTAGTCACATGACATTCAGCCTATCTGTGATGTCATTAGGAAGCACTGGCATATTTTGACTACTGATGCCAGATGCAGGGACTTCCTTGGTGAAGTTCCACCCTTTTGCTATAGGAATAATAGCTCCATTAAGAAACTGCTTTGCTACAAACCTCTAGTTGGCAACAGACCTTGTATCTCATTTAGGAAAGGGTCACATCCATGCAGATTATGTAACATGTGTAAGTACATTCAAACTGATGATACCTTTTTACATCCTGTTACTGGACGTACCTTTAAATTCAACTTTTATGCCAGCTGTACTAGTAGCAAAATGGTCTATTTGACTGCTTGTGATCAACGTGGATGTTGCTATGTTAGTAAGCTGAATTGAATGCTGAAGAATCAAATCAAGGAATACTCGTATGAAATAAGCAGATGTGACAGTAGGAATGCTTTATATAAGCATATTTGTAACACTGGTATTAAACACTCTTTTAAGTTTTTAGTTTTGAAATATTGAGTGTGGGAGCCAGAAGAGGTGATATTAAGGTAAAAACAGAATGCTTAGAAGTTAAATGGATGTTAATTTTACAATGTGACAAAGGGAAAGGACTAAATGAGTATATATACCTTTAAAACCTGTTGAGGTCATGTGACTCGGCCAGGTGATTTTGAACTTTGCTGACTGTATTTAAGTACTGTTTGTTAGTTTGTTTTTAGATCTGATGAAGCACGTTTGGTGTGAAAGTGTGCGTCTGTTATATTTTTTATTGTTTTTATTTTTTTGGATTAAACAGGTGTTTACACGGTGCTTTGTTTGCTGGTTCTTTTGTTTTACTTGCTGCAAACAAAATGCTCCACAATAAATAAATAAATAAAAAGACAGCAGACACAGAAATAAGCTCTTACTTTTTTATGCTAACTCAGTGGTCACACAAAAGTTGGGGTAAGGAAGAAACTACATTTCACAGATAAGAGCAGCCAGTCACACACAAACAGAAACCTACTACATCTACTCAAACTAATTACAAAACCAAAACACCAAATTTGATACACAAATGTTCAAAAACTTCCATACCCACAACATAAAACAGAAAACACTGCAAATAAATGTAAACACAAAAAAAAAATAACCATATTTGACAGAAATGTATTTGCAAACCTTAACTTAAATGCAAATGTATAAGCAAGCCATAACTAAAAATGTATGACAAAATACAATAATTCTGTATTCGACAAAAATGTTTCCTTACACCAGAAAACAAACAGAAAAAAATATATATATATATATATATATATATATATATATATATATATACCATCACAAAAATGTATTCTTGACAGAATAAGTTTGAAACAATGTAAGAAAACATACAATTAAACAAAGCATAATTTTTGCAGGTGTTAGAAGCCAAGACACAGGTGTGTTTTCAAGACCTCATGCTTAATACAGTGAATCCATTGAATACAGACTGCCTACAACTTAATGTATGAGTGTGTGTGCATAAAATATGCATAAAATAAGTCAATGATTTCTAAACAGCATTGCATTAAGTCCTCTCATTAAGAATGACTACAAATTAATAGGTTGCTAGAGTGTTTATAATGTTGGAAAAAGTTATACTTTACTACTAAAAATAGTTAAACCCTTACAAAGTCTCCATCTGAAACACTCTCACATACAGACACCAAAAGTGGACCAGGTTGTCAGTGACACACACACACACACACACACACACACACACACACACACACACACACACACACACACACACACAAAACACTCACCACACCTACAAAGGACCACACACATAGTCCCAGATATGCGGAGGTGCTTACATGTAACTTACCCAAACCTCAAAGGCCTCTCGGGCACAGCCCTCAGAAACTCTGCATGCACACAAACAAGGCAATTCCCATCACTACACATAAAGCCATATCTCATTGTGTCAAAACACTTTGCAACCCAATATTCTGGTCATAGGAGACTCCACTGTGAGACACACTCATGTCCCTCCTACTAGGCTTGTTAAGGGGAAGGTTACAGTTAGCTGCCTGCCAAAGGCCAGGATTTACCACATCACGCAAGCAGTCAGGTCACTTACTCCTAATTATCAGTATGACATTCATAGTCCATGTGGGCATGAATGACCTGAGACATACCTCCCTGGACTAAATGGGAAGTCAAATACCCCTGCAAATTACAACATCGGTAGCACACTCCTAAGAGTAGACTCAGAGGTGAGAGATCTAGGTACACAAATAGTTAGTAGCCTGAACTTTGACTGGCATGTGTCTACAGTTATGAGGAAATCTTTTTATGTGACATAACTTATAAGTAAAGGTATGGCATCCAGAGCCAAGGAAATTATAATCCTGTTCTACTCAGCCCTCATTAGACCAATAATCGAGTACAATGGCCATTTGGCGTGTACTTGACCAGGCACTTACAGCCGCTGGATCAACCTCAAAGGTTCCTTACAAAAAAAATGCAACATGCCCTATGCAGATAGACTAAAAGCCCTATCCTTTTACTCTGTTTTCTAGGTACTTTTAAGGGGTGACCTATGCCTGATCTACAAGACACTCACAAATTCAGCCCTGTTTAAGCTGCTACAAATCTGCAAGTCAAAAATCACAAGGGTCACCCAATCTAATGATCTAAACTTGGTCAGTGACTCAAACAAAACATGCTGGAAAGACAGATATGTGTCTTAGTGATTGTCCCTTCTTTGGAACAGGTTTCCTATTCACATTAAGCAGAGCACTTCCTAGCCCTCTTCAAATGCAATTTGAATCAATGGATGGGGAATCACAAATTCACACCAAGGGGAATTGTCTATGTCCCTTATGGACTGGGGCAATCTGTAAGATACTCAATGCTTATCTACATATCCATGCCATCCTCTTGCCCATAGGGGCCATATATGGGGTAAAATCATGAAACATTGGCTAGACTTGTAAGGGCCCTTAAGCCATTAGCCTAGTAATCTCCTAAGAACCTATGAACCTATTATAAAATATAATTCTTCTAAATAACAGAGCATATTAAAATATACATAAAATTAAAAAAATAGTTTTATTTCCCCAGAATATTGTATATAGTGTCCTCCACAGTTATATAAAAGTTTAATTCTGCAACTTTTTAAAAAGAAAATTAATAATGCCATCTTATACCTCCTCTAACTGCCTCCTGTTTTGTACTTTCAACCCAGTACTCACCTTCATCCAGACTTATGAAACAGATCTGTGGGCAGAATTAATGCACAGCAGAAAATAGTACCACTAGCAGAATCAGGCATGGTGAGGGTGATTCTAAAACACCAACAGCACAGTCGTGAAAGGGGCTCACCAGCTTGGTAAGCAGCATATGCTAATAAGTGCATAATGACATGAAAATGAGGATCACAGTGAATGCAGATAATGGCATCCAAAATATTGGACTGACTTAAATATGTGTAAAATAGGCATGGTGTGCCACAGCACATGCTAGTTTTTATACCAGAATTGTGGTGTGCACAAAAGGAGCACTGCTACGATTAGCAGCAACACTAACTCAGCAGCATACACTATCACTGACCATTGGAGTCAGTGCCTGTAGTGTTGTACATCACAACCATCCTCATCAATGGAGGAGATACAGACAATGCCTGACACACCACCAGCTCACAGGCCAGCACTTGTGGTCAGACATGCTATAGCACTCACCTCTGTGTTGGAGTGCTGTCAGTAGCAGCTGCTGAGTCAGGGTTTGCTTCCCACCCCAGTACAGAAAGTCATGAGGCATGCAGAAGCATATATAAGGAGCTGCTTAGAACCAAGGGTATTTAAGTGAAGGTACCAGCTGCAGAGTGAAACATTTAGGCAGGGAGCGATGACCCTCAAGTAAACAAAGGGCAGCCTGGCACTTGACTGTCATCTCAATTGTGAAACAAATAGACTCTCATTACAGGTAAAGAATAAACCATAAGGTTGTAGTCCTGACAGGGAAGTGAATGGGTGAGTTCTCACCCTAAATGGGGAATGAATTGGTCATTAGTGTGTGTGTGTGTGTGTGTGTGTGTGTGTGTGTGTGTGTGTGTGTGTGTGTGTGTGTGTGTGTGTGTTGGGTGAGACAGGCTTAAAGTTGGTGAGTGAAGGATTAAAATAAATGGGGAAAGTTTTAAGTATCTATTCTACATCCAAAGCTGAAACAATACCAAGCTATCAGCTCAGTATATTCAGTTCAGTGCTTTTGTTAATATGTAAGGACTACATACTAACAGATCCATTGCACTGCTGGTACTACTCATCAAAGAAACATGGACCTTTCCCACAACATTACCAGTGCTATCCATCTAGCAAAATATACTGGCTTCCTTGTAGCAACTAAATTAGTGGAGGAAAGTGTTCAGAGCAACTACAGAAAAGGCAAAAGGAAAGGTAAATTACTTTGGAATACAGAATCAAACAAAAGGTACACAAACTCTCCCAACACACATGGCCTTTCTCTATCATATATTAAAACAGCCAATACTAAGCAAGTAAGTAACAAAGAAAATATTTCAATGTTTATATATATTTTTTCATGCTTCCTGTCACCCCGTGTTTATTTAAAATATGAAGACTTAAAACTGACCTTTCCTGCCTTTCTGCCTGTAAACAGCTAAAGGTATGTAAAATAGTTTTGCTGTAATTTGCTTGATATACAATAACATGCATTGAAGCTACTCCTTGGGTTTAATAATACTAATACTGTTACTGATACTAATACTAGTATTCATTTTAATACTCATATTAATATATATCCTTTTCCAAACAGAATTTACTACTTTATCACTCCACAGTGATATTAAATTCTGTAATATATTTTGACTTGGTAACTATTTTAACTATTCCTGATTACAATAAAAGAAACAGAACACAATGGAAAGAGGCAAGGCTAGACTTGTAAGGGCCCCAAGGTATGATCCTATGATCTAATTATTACTTTTAAGTTTCTACTGCCACAAAACTACCGGAAACAGAATAGAAGTATTATGCACTAATTGATTCAGAAAAAAGTCAATTTTTTCTGGTGTGGTTCTGTAATGTATGTCCAGAAAATGTAGTGTTTGTAATGAATTTACTTGTTCACATGTTTTTTTATAATGTGATATTTGCATGTCTATATTGTTTAGTGCCATTTTAAAACATTTAAAACAGTTAACTTTGCCTTTCTTTTTTTTTTGTGGTAACCACATAAACAAACCTCATCCAAGGGCCAGCCACGACTGATCCATAACTGTACCCAGTAATCAAAAAATACAAGTATAATCAATACTTAGGTATACTGGGGGAGGTATATTAGAAATAACTCTGGGGGTTCAAACAATTAACAAATACAAAATTTAAATATAAAGAAAGGTACAATGTTAGAAAATGCAGCAGGAGAATAAACATCAGCTTGTTAACATATTGTCATTGGGATATAACAAAAAGGATCAAGATTTAAAGCAAATGTTGAAATGAATGGCTCAGAAAGAATGTAGTTTCTAAGAAGTGTCATAATGTACTCCTGAACTAATAAACACAGTATGGGGGTTATACTATAATAATGTATCAGAATGTAAACCAAGGTAAGAGGGGAAAAAAGAAAGAAAGAGAGAAAGAAAGAAAGAAAAAAAGAACTATAGTTAAATGTATCCTGTATTACTAAAGAATTGTTGGTTCTTCTCACACAGATCATTTGATGCACCAGCATTTTTCCTGTTCATATCCTATGTTGTTTCAGAAAGGAATTTGTCATACTCTGCGTTACTTGGGCTAGACACCACAGATTCAGCATTTTTCTGCTGATTATTGCCCTTTTTTTAATCTAGAGACTGCATATTGTTGGTATTAATAAAAAAAACTACAATGAATTATTTACTTATTTATTTATCTAGCTATCTATTTATTTGTCATTTGTTTACCAGGAAATTCCGGCTGGGTCATGAGGTAGCCATTTTCAGCAGAGCACCAGGGAGAAAAGTTTCAGATACATGTGGTTAACAGAATGAAAAAAATAGACAGATATAATAAAGTCATAACATTCAAGCACAAATATGAAAACAACACATTAGTTTGTCAGAATTAGAACTTAAACAGAATAAAGTCATAGCGTTCAAGCATAAATTATATGGAAAGCCTGATAATAGGAAGATGAAGTGTTATTTACATAATAGATGATTATGAAAACAATTATTAATATTCTAGAGATCATGAAATATGGTAACGGATTATACTGGTGAAGGCGTAGGGCAGTACAAGTAGAGAAGGGTAGGGAGTGATAGAGGGAATAGTAGGAATAGACGTGGAAAAGGTATGAGTGTAACCTCAGGGGGGTATGCATAGAGGAAGGAAGAGTAGGGTAAGTTAGCAGCGGGGATAGAGAAAGCAGAGGTAGATAAAGGAATAAGAGAGTACCTCAGCCTGAGCTCATACAGGAACAAATCCAAGCTTTGTTGAAGTTTCCTTTTATAGAGGTTTTGAATGAGTGCAGGGTAATAGCAGTTTTGATTGTTAAAGGAAGGGAGTTCCATAGTTTGCCACAGAGCAGGAATAAAGGCTTAGGCCTGTGGGGTTGTTAGATTTATACGTTGCAGAGAGATGTTTGTCTTCAGATCTGTTTGTTTGGGATATAAAGGAAAAGGTATGAGTGTAACCTCAGGGGGGTATGCATAGAGGAAGGAAGAGTAGGGTAAGTTAGCAGCGGGGATAGAGAAAGCAGAGGTAGATAAAGGAATAAGAGAGTACCTCAGCCTGAGCTCATACAGGAACAAATCCAAGCTTTGTTGAAGTTTCCTTTTATAGAGGTTTTGAATGAGTGCAGGGTAATAGCAGTTTTGATTGTTAAAGGAAGGGAGTTCCATAGTTTGCCACAGAGCAGGAATAAAGGCTTAGGCCTGTGGGGTTGTTAGATTTATACGTTGCAGAGAGATGTTTGTCTTCAGATCTGTTTGTTTGGGATATAAAGGTTGATTAATGGCTAAGAGCAGTACAAGCTAGTGGGTTGTGGATAATTTTGTATACCATAGTAAGTTGTACATATTTGAGGTGGAGTTCAAGCCATCTTAGGAAATGTAGGGCTTTACAGTGATGAGTTAGAGAGGTTGCATTTATGGCAAATTTGGCAAGTTTGTTATAGCAGCTTTCTAGGTTTTTTTCTTAGGGAGGTCTTTAAGTTAGCTAGAATTGGGGCCCCATATAAGGCTGAGGGCAAGAGGTAATTTTGGTAGCTGCAGTGAGGAAGTTATTATTCCTGTATAGCATACTTAGTTTTTGGTGTTTTTTAATTTTTTGATACTGCATAGTATGTGTATGTCAAACTTGAGATTAGCACCAGCTGTGACACCTAGTAGTTTGGTATGCTGAACCAATTCAGTTTCAATATTGTTGGCTGAAAAGATCTTGAA